>NW_022196894.1:4622631-4653859 GCF_008632895.1 Mastomys coucha
CCTGCCTGCCTGCCTGCCTGCTGCCATGCTTCCTCCCCACCATGATGGTCATGTACTCACCCTCTGAAACTGTAAGCCCAATAAATACTTTCCTCTACAAGCAGCCTTTTTGTTTGGCATGGAAATAGAAAGATAATTAAGACACTGATCCTCCTACAGTGCCCAGGATATGTCCCAAAGTAAAGAATGACTTGTTTCAAGTTTGCTAAGGTAGAGAAGCATTGAATTCCACCTGTATTGTGTAAGAATACTGATTGTATATCAGCCTCCATCCCTGCTTTAACTTCATTCATCTGTGCACTCCTTCAGTCAAAATAAAATTATCTGCTATGCCAGTTCATTGATTATTTCCTTAGGACTTGGTGTGTTCTTAGTGCCTGTCAGAGCTTCTGGTAAACAAATAGAATGGGCTTGTGGAGCATGACCATAGGTAAGAAAGTCTGCTGGATAGGAGAATCAAGTATTTAAATATTGAATGTTTCCCAAACCATGTAAGACCTGCTCAAGGCCTGCTCTGCAGCTCAAAGATTGCTTGTTCATTAATGAACTTCATCCCTGCCTCCTCTTTCTTTTAGCAAGTAGCCCAGACTGCCCTCATTTTTTAAATACTCCTACCTCAGCCTCTCTGGTGCTAGGAAACATGAACACATTATCACATCCAGGTTCTATTTCTTCTTTTGTAACTATTCTAATAGAAGACTACCAGTTTCTTATGAGTCCAAAGCAACACATAAGTAGAGAATGTCTTCCTTCCTTCCTCCTTTCCTTCCTTACCAGCAGTTCATGCTAGCTAAGAAGGAACTATGACCTTAATACACACACCCCTCTTCTACTCCAAACATTATACTGTTCCTTTTTTTTTTTGAGTGTGGATAGAATCCATAACTTGCTTCCACTCTGAATAACACAGAGTTGTGATCAGTGATGAGCTGTGTCTCCCATGAGCATGCTCATTGTGTAGGATTCTATCTTGTTAACACACTGGAAGTTCCTCTGGTTGGATGAAGTAAGCAGATATGCTGGAGTTCACATGTCAGAAATGCCAAGGCTAGACAGACAGTGGCAGTCTCAAGAGACTAGACTAAAGGCTACCAACACTGGTGCTAAAAGGACTGACTCTCTCCCTGCCTGACTATTAATCTTCCAGATGATAACCCAACCCTGGCTGACATCTGGCTTTCAGCCTTCCAAAATCTTAGCAAAAGCTCCAATAAGATTATACCTGGACCTCTCATTCTGAGAAACCACAAGACAATAAATAAGAGTTAAGTCTCAATATCTGTAGGTAGTTCTTAGAAGAGAAAACTAACATGGAAGATCTAGGTTGGCAAAGCAGTATTCCTTGCCTCCAAACTACCCCCATTTACAGAGAGCCTTCCAGAATCAGGACTTATTCTCAGCCATGAACCCAAGAGATGAGAAGTTTTGAGCGACCATTCTACCCAAGTGGCCTAAGATTTATGAATGGCTCTCACTTCCATTAGGCTATGGGAAAGGGCCAGGGTGTTTCTCCTCGTGTTTAGAAGTCCATCTGTTTCCATTCCTTGTCAGCAGTTTGCATAAGTGAGTGGTTTTATTTCTTGTGAGAAAGGAGGGAAATGCACAAGTTGCCCCAGCAGTGGAAGATTTGTCAAATAAAGCTTTTAATAATGGGTCTGTTTGACAGTTTTATAGTTCTTCAACTTCCCGGCCATTTGAAGGTGGTAGGTTTTCAATAAAAATTAAGTCCTTTTCCAAGAGAAACTTGGTCCCCTGTTATTTTAAAACAACTAGTCCAGGGTGCACGGGAGCACCTTAATTCCACTACTGAAAGTAAATCTCCCTCCTTTTCTGTATTAATAACTCAGGCAATCCATCAGCCCAAGACGGACTGTGAGCTTTTCGCACTAGTATATCCAGGTAGCCTGATGAACCACATCCGTAACTAGACTTGCTGGGTGATCATTAGGCTGTTCCTGAAAATAAATGGCCTGGCCTTTCTGCAGCTTACTTAAGTGCACCAGGGAAGAGTTGGCAGGCTGCACGTTATTCTTTAATTTCCTGGGATTCTTCAAAAGTTTCTCTAAGTAGAAGGAAAGCCTCGGGGATGAGGAAGAAAACAGCATGTTAGAAGGGACCTAGGACTCAGTCTTGAGACTTTGCTTTTACACCAAGCTCCCTTGTTCTCTTCTCTGTATGACCATGGGTTTGTCATCTGACTCCTCAGATGTTCCCTTCTCTGTCCATGGGAGAATAGTGTGGTCATTAGTATTCCAACTACTGTGAAAATGCATCAAAAAACAGTTTAAGAAAGAAAAGATGTGGTGGTTTGAATTTGCTTGGCCCAGAGAGTAGCACTATTAGGAGATGTGGCCATGCTGGAATAGGTGTGACCTTGTTGGAGGAAGTTACCACGGACATAGGCTTTAAGACCCTCATCCTAGCTGCCTGGAAGCCAGTCTTCTCCTGGTGGCCTTCAGATGAAGATGTAGAATTCTCAGCTCCTCTTGTACCATGTCTGCCTGAACAATGCAATGTCCTGCCTTGATGATACTAAACCTCTTAACCTGTAAGCCAGCCCCAGTTAAATGTTGTCCTTATAAGTATTGCCTTGGTTATGGTGTTTATTCGCAGTAGTAAAACCCTAACTAAGACAAAGGGTTTATTTCATCTCATGATTTGAGTAGATATAACCCATCTTGGTAAATGATGCATAGTCAGAGACGGGGCCTAACTGGCCAAGAAGTGGAAATGGGTAAATGGGTCAGTTGTCTTTTTTCAGTCTATGCTTCTAGTCCACATGTGACTGTGCTGTGACATGCAGACTGGGTCTTCTGTCAGCAGTTCACCTTGGAAACACACTCACAGATGTGACCAGATGTTTGTCTCCTAGGTGATTCAAAATCCACTCAAGTTTGCAATGAAGATGAACCATCACAGAAGGCATAAAGCAAGAGAACTTGTGGCATGGAAGTCAAGATTCTAGGACTGAAATCTTATCTCCATAGCCTATCAAAATGATGAAGGGCCTTTTCTGAGTCTCTTGGGACACTTGGGGACTCAGGATGCTTCATCTTTGCAAAGGAGTTAGCAACATTCTCCTGATGACTACTGAGCATTCATTCCATGTCAGTCATCTCATTATTCTTAATTATGATTTGCTCCATCATCACAGTTAAGGAAAACGTATTGGGCACAAACCCATCAATTCTTCTTTGCTCTGCCAAGACCCCTAACCGATAAAACCCAGTGGGCCCTTTATGGCACCCAATGCTTTCATACAATACATATGATCAGGTCTGATGGCTCAGAGCATCAAATACCACTCCTACTATGAAGGAAGCAGCGAATAATTCTGATGGTGAAGAATCATGGGTAAGAAGGAAGTCCCATTGATTTTCATTGTCACAGAGCTATTTGACAATCTGCAACTACTTCCTTGATTAAAATGCACTTTTTATTGTAAACACAAAACCAGTATCATAAAAGATATCAATTTTAAGGCATTAAAGAGAAGTTTGCTGTTACCAAGGCTTGACTCTAATCCTGGATATTCAGGCTCATCTTTCACTAGATCTGAGTTCTTTTCATCCTTAAGAACTGTAACCATTAACAACTGAATAACACTTTCCCAGATCTGAATTCCCAATCTTCTCTAAGTCTCAAAGTCTGTGTGTAGCAATTTCCTCCTAATCAAAACATCCCACCATGTAGGGAAGCTGGTTGAAACACAGAAGTCGTAAAGTGAGAGCTTATTATGATTCAGGAAGCAAACAACTCATAAATATCAGGAAATCTCTAAAGATTAGCAGCTTTAACCTCTCAAACTGTCTTTTAAAAAAAATCACTCATATAGCTCCAAAGTTCCAGCTTTTGTGGGTTGTCACATACTGTGATAAAGCTTTCAGTGCTGCAGCAACCTTTGAGCTGCCCACACACCTGCGACATAAACCCTCACCTATGTGTCTATAAGTAATGGCAATAAACTCATTATTTAATTAAGTTTGGCTTTGGTGAAATCATTACTTTGTTCTGTCACTGGTTTCCTGACAAGTGAGCATGTATTTATTCACATTTAGTGTCATACAACAGCCTGAACCCCTCCCACATTGTGTCCCTCTAAAACATTGTCTAGTAACCACTTGTTTTCTTGTTACTGTGAGTTTCAATTGTTCAGTATGATCTAAATGTCTCTTATTTTCCAGGCTGGGAAGGCAGTGAATTTACAGATTTTATTACATTAAAATAACATTTTAATGAGATTCCTGAATCTTGGGCATCCTAAAAAACATGTAATACTTTTCCATCTCTCCTACTCTACTCATTTGTATGGGACACTGTGCCCTGGAACCTGTTCTCTTCAGGGGTGTTAACTCTGCTATGTTGTCTGTTCCAACAGAGGAACCTGTCTGGGACAGTGTGGCCCCATTTTAATCATTCTCTGTCATTCCTCCTGAAATTTAATTGGATTTTTTCTCTTCTCTTTGTTAGTAAAAATCACATCATAAAAGTTTCTCCAAGAGCAATCACTTTTTGTTGGCACTGCGCCAATGGACATTATTGAAGAGGCTGATAGAAAAAGGGCTCTCTACTATCCTGTGTACAACATAAATATTTGACTTGCAACTGAGATTTTTCTTTCTGAAATAGGTTACTTTACTCTATTCTCTGGAAGGGATATGGAAGAGAGGTCCCCAGCTCCCTATTTCTGGAGGAGATCAGTTCATCAGTCCTTTTCACACAGGAATTCCAGACATGAAATTGTTTGGAGATTCCAGCAAGGCAAAGTTTCATAAGATGTGTCCCATACACCACTTAAATCAGAACCTCCAGGCAAGCCTGATAAAAATTCAGATTCCAGCACTGAACCTTAGGCCAATCGAGCTCAGCTCTCCAGTGGTCAGCCTGAGAGTCTATCGTTTTAACAGTTATACAGTGGTTCTCAAGTTTAGTTCAGTCAGTTAAGGTGAAGAGAAGAGAGAGACGGTTCAAAGTAGATATTTACTGGGTGAGAGGGAAGTAAATATTTGCTATCTCGTCCGACATTTGAATTACGACCTTCCAGCTAAGAGAACATCTCTATAATCTCACGGGAATGGGGTCCTCTCTTAACTTACCCTTTCTTTTTTCTTTGTGTCCAATACCCCAAATCCTATTATCACCTGTATGGATGTTTGTTTGTGTTTGGCCTTTCAAAAAGTTAGACACCAGAGCTAAGGAGAAATATTTAGGGACTTGAATTTTTTTTTTAAAGTGTTTGTGTGTGTGTGTGTGTGTGTGTGTGTGTGTGTGTGTGTGTGACCTTTCATATCTGTACAAATGAATTTAACCAATTATATATATGGATTGTATTTGAGAGGTAAAAGAAATATCTCAGAAGGTCAGAGCACTCATGTCAAATGACTCACAACCCCAGATAACTCCATCTCCAGGAGCTCTGATGCCCTCTTCTGTCTTCCAGAGGCACCTGCATACATGTCACACACACACACACACACACACACACATACATGGTGGGAGGCAGGGAATACAAATACATATACATATAAATAAAAACATTAGTTCTGAAATACTTAAGCAAATACAAATTGATATGAGTGTACAAAGCAATTAATTGTCTATCATTCGAATCATTATTCATATAAGTATGAATAGAACTAAGGTTCTAAGACCAAAAGATACCATGCATTTGAAAATATAAGAACCTATTTCAGGAACAGTCAGGCATAGTTGAGGCACCCACAAGACATAAAGGTGATTAAACTCCTCAGAATGTATATAAGAAAGTATGTAGAAAAGGAGGGAATGTCAGAATGAGCCAGGGGGTCCCGGGGTCTTAAAGGAGAAAAGCCTACTCTGTCCCAGCAGTTTGATATTTCCCAGGGCCTCCGTTAGACTTGAATAGGAATATCACAGATTTTGTTCAAAGAACCCTGGAAATGTTCCCAACCTCAACCATCTCATACATTTCAACCTGCTACTTCCAAAATGCTTCCTAACTTTGGCCTCAACTTGGCTTTCATTGTGAATTAAAACAACACTGTAGCCAGCATCAAGCCTGCCATTTCCTTCAGTGTTTTCCCAGTGATACAGCCTAAAACTGGCTCCTCCTTGGCCATTCACTGGAAGAATGAAGAATTAGAAGCATGTCTATAACTTCAACACATACTGTCCTATAATTTTCCCCCAAAAAAGGTCACACTTCATAGTGGAATTCTCATTGCTGTGGCAGAAACCCAGGAAAACTCTTTAAAGAGGAATAATAATGGCTCTGCCCTACAAGTTTCAACCCAAAATTAGCTGGACCCATTGCTTTGTGCCTGGGGTGGTGCAGACTATCATAACTGCAGCAGCATACTAGGAGAGAGCAAGAGAGAGTGAGAGAGCAAACGTGTGTGTGTGTGTGTGTGTGTGTGTGTGTGTGTGTGTGTGTGTGTGTGGTGCGCATGCGCGCGCGAGCACATTGACGGGGGAGGGGAGAAAAGATAATATGATAGAAAGATGAGAGAATATAGGGAAGGAGTCAAAAGATAAAGTGAGTTTCTCCAGGGAAGTTCTCCAATGACCCACTTATACCTGGGCTAAAGTATTGGCAGGCCACAGGTCTTCTAGAGTCCCAACAGAAGAGTCTGTTCTTTGCTTATCTCAACTGCTGAAGGCCACTCACATTCCTGTCTACTGAGTTCTACTCAGAGCCTCCAGCATCTCTCTTACCCTAATTCAGCCCTCATTTCTCTCCTTGGGCCCTTCTGACTACACTGAGTTCATCCAAATAACCCAGAATTATCTATTCTAAACCCAAGCTGAAACTGGGTGTCTGTCTTAATCTCATCTCCCACCTTAATCCCTCATTTGCAACACAGTAATTCATTCACTTCATTCACAGTAAAGATTCACAGAGTCTTGGGTGTAGCTATCTTTAATAGACTATTATTCTGTCCACCACAACATTTATCTGTAAGCGTCTATGTGGGAACTATTCAAACAAAGCTGTGCCACCACTTCCTAAATAATTTAGAAATAATGTCCCAAATATCACCTTGTCCCAGGTAGCAGATTCTGAGATAAAGGTCAGAAGGCAGGACGCTCAACTGATGCTGTAGGGATTGACATTTGATGAAAGGTAGATAAAGAGGAAGGATTTGAAGAAATGGAGCATTGAGCTATAATGTAGACTGAATGAAAGACTTGGAGGATGCCACTCTGCAGATGAGATGTCTGTCCAGCGCGTTCCCAGCTTGTCTGGTGAGACACTGGAGGATGTCACTCTGGGCAAGGCAGGTTCTCTTATCCAAGACCATCCTCTAGGAGGACTGGCAGGTGAAGGCTACGTTGGGAAACATTTTCGACAGCAAGGAAGCAAATTCACTGGTCCTGTTGGCAGAGAATCTGGGGTTCTCTCTTAAGGGTTCTTAGGCAATTAGTGACACAGTTACAAACAAACTCAAATGGGAGTCTAGCATAATCCTCATCAGAAAGACTTCATCTAGCAACTGATGAGAAAAAATGCAGAGACCCACAACCAAACATCAAGTGGAGTTCAGGGCATCTATAGAAAGGTGTAGGGGGGAGTACTGTAGGAGCCAAAGGGGTCAAGTTCATCAGAACACAGCCCACAGAATCAACTAAGCAGGGCTCATAGGGGCTCACCAAGACTGAAGCAGCAATCACTGTGCTGGGTCCGTGCTAGGCCCTCTGCATTGTATGTTACGGTTGTGTAGCTTGAGGTTATTGTTGGATTCCAACAGTGGGAGCAGAGGTTATTTCTGATTCTTTGGCCCGCTTTGGGGACCCTTTCTCTCCTATTGGGTTGCCTTATCATATGAGGAGATGTACCTAGTCTTATTGTAACTTGATAGGCCATGTTTGATTGATGTCCCTGGGAGGCCTGCTCTTTTATGAAAGGAAACAGAGGAGGAGCAGATCTGGGGAAAATGAGAGAGGGAGGGAAGGGACTGGGAGGAGAGGAGGGAGGGGAACTGTGGTCAGGATGTAATATATTAAAGAAGAATAAATAAGGAAAAACTCAGATAAAGGCTGAGTTATAAAAACAATTTTATAAAATTTTTAGAGAAAAACAACAGGGCAGCCAAGCTGAAAATCCTGCAGTTGCCAGGAGGGAGTGAGAAAAAGGCATAGATTTAAAGTAGCTGGACAAGTCAGAACTCTGCCAGAGTGCAGAGGAAGCATGCTTAGGGGTGCTGATCACAGAGCTAAATTCAGAGGGTACCTGACTCCACGCTCTTGTGTCCCAGGGCAAAGAATTGCATCTGGAATATGTGTTTAAAAATAGAAATAGAAGGCCAGGCATGGTTGTACCTGCCTTTTATTCTAGCTGGCAGGTCTCTGTGAATTTGAGGCCAGCACAGTCTACAGAGTGAGTCCCAAGATAGTCAGAGCTGCATAGTGAGACCCATGTCCCCCAAAAAAATTGAAAGAGAGCTTATTAAGAATAGAAAAGCAGGGACTAGAGAGGTGGCTCAGCAGTTAAGAGCATGGCTGTGCTTTCAGAGGACCTGGTTTTAATTCCTAGCACCTGCATGGTGGCTCATAACCATCTTCAATCTCAGTTCTATGGATCCAATTTCCTCCTCTGGCCTCTGATGGCACTAGGCATGTGTGTGGTAAAGATACATATTTAAGTAAAATGTTAATACACATAAAATAATAATATGTTTTTTAAAGATCATGTTTCTTTTAAAAAAGAAAGAATAGAAAAGCAGCCGTGCTGTTGTGCTCTTATAGGTACAGGTCCCTGTCATATGCAAAGACACTAGTCACAGACAATACCAGATCACACTCAAGGGTAGATGGAGAAGGTTCACATGGCCCCACACTGAAACAAAGAACTACAGGACATCAATGGCTACTGAGAGAATCCATTAGATATGGAATGGACTGGGTGTGTGCGCATGTGCATGCATGTGTGTGAGTGTATGTGTATGCATGCATGTATGTGTGCACATGTGTGCGTGTGTGTGTTTGTGTGTATGCGTACATGTGTGTGTGCATGCATGCATGTGTGTGTATGTGTGCATGTGCATGTGCGTGTATGTGTGTGTGTGTGTGTGTGTGTGTGTGTGTGTGCGTGCGCACATGAAGAGAGCAGAAGTGTTCCTACAGTTACAGGTGGTTTTGAGCCACCTGAAGTAGGTGCCAAAACCAAACCCCAGTCTTCTGAAGTTGAGTTTGTTGTTTGTCTGTCTGTCTAACTGTTTTTTTTTCAGAAAGGGTCTGTGACAGTTGAATGGAAACTAAAAAGGACACATCAATAATAATCAAGAAGAGGATATCACTTTGAGAGTGAATGGAGGATGCAGGAAGGCTTAGACACACGGTAGAGTTGGAGGGAGAACAGGGAAGGGGGTAATGATGTAATTATATTTAAATTAACTTTTTATCAAAACAGATACATCGAGATTAACATGTGAAAGAAGCCCACACAGAGAGAAAATGGAAGTGCTTCCTTCCCCTGACATCATCAAAACAAAGTCCACAAAACCCAAAACAAACCAGAGCCTCCTACAAATGACCGTCCATTGCACAGCCAGATACTCTCTGGACTCTTTCCTCAGCTTACCATGCCACGACCATTTAGAACACGCTTTTTCCTTCCTTAATAGCTTGGCCATCTCTGTTCCATGCATGACATAGAAGGTGCAGCTTTTTCTCCACCTCCCCCTGACAGCTGCCAGGATTGTCACCTTGCCTGCACTATGTCTTCTCTTATACTTATAAAATTCTCCTTGAACTATTTTTGGGGCCCATTTATGAATTCTTTGGTTAATGAGACTGAGAACCCTGAAACAGAACATCAAGCCCTCCAGTAACCAACCATCTTATTCTGTAACCCAGACTACCAGGCTCAAGTGCATGATCCTCCTGCCTCGACTGTCACCATCATGTCAGAACACAGTTTTCTTTACCATATCAGCTTCCCCCTGTTCAAAACTTCATCTACATCCCAGGTCTTGTTCCTTTTCTCCTGGATATTTCTCTCCTCTCTGTCTGTTTCTTGTCTGCCTTATAAATGAACTCTATTATCCGGCAAGGCTCCTTTCCTTACTTATCCATTTATTTCCAGGCTGACAGTGAACACACAACCTGACTTTTCCAGAGCAGAGCAGACAGTTTTGAACCACAGCCGACATAGGTTAAGCTCTGCTAAACTCTCCAACATGAGGATTATAAATTAAAGGTCAATCCATTCTTTCACATGGCTGCTATCGAAGGAAAGAAAAAAGAATAACGTGCAATGTACTAGATTCAGATGAATTGCAGTCTTATGTCAAGGCTACAAAAGAAATGCCAGTGTTAAAATAAAGATCTGTTTCCAACATCATCCTTGGACAGGGCCTGACCCTGATGATTCATCCAGAGTCCCCTTAATCAGACATTTGTTCTTTTCCTACCCTAGCTCAGCTAGTCTCTAGAGAGCTCCATACTCACTCACTTCCCAGTACACACCCACTCCTGCCCGAGTTCACACCCACCAACCCGCCAGTCCCCTGTTCGGCCCATGGCAGTCAAGGTCTATACAACCGCAGAGAGATTCTGCAAAGCTTCTCCAAGAAATAGATTTCTACCTCCCCAGTGCAACAGTACTCAGAGTAACACAGACTGACCCCACCTCAGCCCAGGTCAGCAGCCAAGAGTGACAACTGGCCCTTTTAACATCAGAAAAGGCTAATGAGGGGCCTAGCACTGCCAAATCCAGAGACATGCTGCCACCCTGGGTTAAGCTGCTTGACTTAACTACAGCACAGACCCAGCCAGGAGTTCACAGCTGAGGGTTAACTTCCATCTGTGTCGTACAAAGCACCAGCATGTTCATTGGCTCATTTTGGCTCATCAGCAAGCCTGTCAGGTAAGAGGGGCATGGTGGTTATGTGTATAACAATTTTATTTATGGGGTTTGTTTGTTGTTATTTTTCGAGACAGGGTTTCTCTATGTAGCCCTGGCTGTCCTGGAACTCACTCTGTAGACCAGGCTGTCCTCGAACTCAGAAACCCACCTGTCTCTGCTTCCCAAGTGCTGGGATTAAAGGCTCGTGCCACCACTGCCTGGCTTATTTGTGTTTCTATTGGGAGACTACATGAATACAATGCCTCCACAATGAACACAGGATATGGGAGAGAGGTGTGAACCAAACAGACCAGAGAACCAGATTTAACCCCGAGGCCATCCCGAATATACCCAGAATCCAGAAACAGTGGAAGGCATCATTTCCCTTCTCCTTGTAAGGTAGCAAGCTGCCTCCAATGGAGCCAAAGCCACTTGTCCCTATTTTCACACCTACCTTCTATTCACTGCCATTTCTCCCTCTTAGTGCTTATGGCCTACCTACACCATGGCTCAGGTCATTGCCTACCTACACCATGGTTCAGGAATTTGTTTTGTTATTGGAAGTCAAAGAAACCAGAACTTATCTTTCCTAGGTCTTTCGAGCCTCACTCCTATCCTACCCCTTTGAGGTGATTTAACTATAAAACATTCCCCAGACACACAGGCTCAGATGTCTGAAGATTTGGATCCCAGATAATGGTTCTGTTTTGGAAAGCTTTGACTTCTTAAGGAGGTGTGGCTGAGCTAGTAGATATCCACTATAGAGGTGGGCCTTTTAGAACTATATCACATACCCACTAGTGTCCAATTTACTGCTTTCTGAGTCTCTAACACATGAACAAGCCATTCCACAAGATCTGCTGCTGCCATGGGGACCAGGCTCAATTCAGCAGCCATGTCTTCTACACCATGATAGACTGAAACTGTGAGTCATATCTCCCATAAGTTAGGTATATTATCCCAGCATGAAAAGGGTAACTAATACATTTATTCTTTATCCTCGGAGGTATATTTACCTGCCATCAGCCAGCTAATCTCATATATCTAACTGTTACAGGGTAGAAAATACAAAGGACTCATTCTTCAGAGGTGTGGCCACTGATTGGTTTCCTGTACTTGACTGGGTGGCCCCACAATCATGCACATGGGGAAGAGTCCCAGTTGAACTCAGTAGGTGTGGGTGTTTGAATAGCTTGGCCCTCATAGACTCATGTGTTTAAATGCTTGGCCCATAGGGAGGCACTATTAAGAGGTGTGGCCTTGTGGGGGTAGGTGTGGCTTTGTTTGTGGAAATGTGTCACTGTGGGGTGGGCTTAGAGGTTTCCTCCTATGCTCAAGCCCCACCCAGTGTGGAAGGGAGCCTCCTCCTGGCTTCCTTCAGAAGATAGTCTCTTGCTGTTTGCAACCTTTGGATCAAGATGTAGAACTCTCACCTCCTCCAGCCCCATGTCTGCCTGGACACTGCCATGCTTCCTGCCATGATGATAATGAACTAAACCCCTGAAACTGTAAGCCAGCCCCAATTAAATGTTTTCTTTTATAAGACTTATCTTGGACATGTTGTCTCTTCACAGCAATAAAATCTTAAAACAGTAGGTTATTAAAAAGTATGTTAAAATTAATTTAATTCACACCCATGTAGTGCTCATAGAAATGGACAGAGGACTCCTCCCTTCCCACAGATGTTGATCATTTACAGTCAAGAATGTGAAAGAGGCAAGTAGGGAGGGAGACAAACAAACTCTACAATCAGCAAGATCACATGATAATGCTACAAGGTTCTCTCTTATTGTAAACATGTTTAAACTGAAGAAGAAGCACACCACGGATAATTTTTCACTCTACTTTTAGTTTTTCACTTAATTCTTATGGTAGCATATTGCCTCACCCTCGTGTCATTAAATGTCACTTGACAAGTTGGTTTATGTTAGCTGTCAACTTGAAAAAGTCTAAAACCATCTATGAGACAATCCCTTGGGTGTATTTCTGAGGAAGCTTCCAGATTAGGTTAATAGAAGTAGGAAGACCCACCCTAAATACAGGTTACACCATCCCACAGCCTGAAGTCCCAACGGAATGAAAAGGAGAAAGCGAACTGGGTACCAACTTTCTTCTTTCTGCTTTTCAACCACAGACACAATATGTCCGGTTGCCTCATGCTCTTGCTGCCTCACTTTCCCCATCATGACAGACTGTGCCCTCAAACTATGAGCCAAAGTAAGCCACTCCTTCCTTAAGTGTCTTTGTCTGGTCTTTGTCATAGCAATCAGAAAAGTAAGACAGTAGCTGGAACCAGCTACTGCACACAAAAATGTGCCTATTGTCTCTTTACATTTGCCATATTGTTACCAAACTTGGGAATCACATACTGTGGCTCAAGAAGCCACATCTGACCATGGATGCTGAATAACAGTGAAGAGAGCCAGATTGATAGGAAAAAGCAGGAAAAGGAAATGTTCTCAATGTAGAGAAAAGACTATGAAGTGCAAAGACTCCCAAGTCTGTCTTCTAGAGTCCCAACATGAAGGTATGGTTTATATACAAAGCAATAGATATGCATAGTCAAGCTTCCTAGCAAGGTGTAGTCCCTGCCTGTGGCAGTATCTCTTCTGCAAGGAAAGCTGACTAGCTGCAAATCTTTCTCCAAGAGATTAGTTTCTCCTCTGGAAGGTATCAGGGCTTCAGCCATTTCTTCTCAAAGCAGGAGATTCCTAGGAAAAAATTAAACTCCAGGAGTCCATTCTTTCAAGAGTCAGATGACCAAGAGGAAAACACACAGGTCTCTTTAAATATATATTTATTCCTACCATCAGGTCAGTTACAGACATATGCACCCAAAGATATGCAAACATGTATGCCACTCGAATACAGACACACACACATCTTTAGTTATTCTACTATTTCCTTCTGCAAAGCACATCAGGAAAAAGGAGTGAAAAGATAATAGAAGAGAAGAAGAAAGGAAGGGAGGGAGGGAACCCCAAGAGCTCTCCCTGAAATATCTCATAGAGTCCTCCGTCAAATGTGAAGGGTCTGAGTTGTCTCCCACTGGGCTGCTGAGTAGTATATGGCTCAGAAAGGCTAAAAGAGATCCCAGGGATATTCAAAGAGCAAGAGGCAAGACAATGACAATTGGCATTTATTAAATGATCTCCTAAGAGCTGAATCTACGAGCCCCATGTAGCAACCAAAATATTTGACTCGTCAAGAAGTAATTTGGGGCACGAAGCTGGGCTCTGGGCATGCAGTGCTGCTTCGTCTTAAGGCCACCTCTGATAACTCTGTGGTGAACCACCCGACATGCAGCAGGAAACACGGGCCTGAGATCTGCTTTCTGACTAACGCTTGCAGATACTTGAGCAAGATCAGCAGCGGCCCCACAGCCAAGGTTGAGACTGTACGAGGAGCGAAAGATGTATCTGGGGTTAAGGTTAGTTTTATTTCTCTCATCTTGTTCCAGTATCTTTTCTTCATATCCTCTCTCCTCTCTATGGGGAAGGTACAGAGGCTGAGAAACTTTCTCCTCCATGCATTTAGGAGAAAACTTTGTCCAGGTCAACTCAGACTATTCTAATCTCATGAGGATGAGGTGACTCCTTTGCTTTTCCCCTCCTCCCAGGCTGCAGGTTGACTGGGGTCTTACTGCCCACAATCCCCAAAACTAACAGCCAGGAACTACTATGTCTCAGATTTTGTTTCAACAACAATAATAACTAGATACCCTATTTAAAATACAATCCAGTGTGGCTGGTAAGATGGGTTGGTGGTAGGGAGAGTACTTGATGGACCAAAGTGAGAATCTGCATTGGAATCCCCATAACTTGTGTAAAAAAGTGCGACATGTAGTGGGAAGCTTATAACCCCAGTCTTGAGCAGGGAACAAAACAAGAGAATCCACAGGATTGGCTAGCTACCAGCCTAGGCTTAGTGGCCCTGTTTCAACATGACACAGAAAGTAAGAGAGCCCATACCCAGCCTGCTCCTCTGGCCTCTATGTAGGCAAACAGGTATGAGAGCCTGCATATATACATTATAGTCACATACACCAAAACCATATATACATATCACAGATAAGTAAAGGGGTTGGGCTGTGCATTTTAAACTAGTGTCCCCACATGGTTCCAGTAGGTAAGCACATTTTCAGACACTTTGGTTTAGAAATATTTGGGAAGACGGGAAAAGCAAAGGTGTCACCTCAACCTCATGAGATTAGAACAGTCTGAGAACCATATGGCCACAGCATCCTAGTAATGATGTCTGCATCCCTAAGAGGATACCATGATTGCCGCTCTTCTCTTCTAGGTTAGCAGGTAGATTTGATTTGCAGATAGAAGATGCAGGCAGCCAAGATGAACAGGAAACGATCCAGAGCTTTGTGTTTTTATTAATGTGTTTATTCATTTAGAATGAATTAGAGAATATACTAAGGAAGACCTGAAGTCATTGCTTGTTTCCTAATAAACAACCACTTTTTCTGGATTAACATGTTAAACTAATGCCTCCCCTTGTTTTTTTGTTTGGTTTGGTTTGGTTTGGTTTGGTTTGGTTTGGTTTGGTTTGGTTTTGTGGTGCTGGAGAAGAAACTTGGGGCATTGAGCATGCTCAGAAAGCACTCTACCACTGAGCTTGTTTTTTGTGACAGGGCCTCATTATGTAGTCCAGGCTGGCCTTGAACTCATGATCTTGCCTTCTTCCTGGTAGTTTTTCATGGTAAATGTGAAAATTTGGCATCTTAGTTAGTACTGATTGTTTCTTGTACCAATATAACATGACTGGCTTACTAGAGCACTCCATAGCAGGGCTAGGAAACTGTGTGGCTTCCAGATGCTGATGGGTTCTCTTCTTCCTGTCAAAGTCTCCACATACTCTTACTTGTTGATGCTTCTGAATGATGACGACAAGATTTTTCCCCAGGATCTTGGAAAGTCCTGTCAAGATTTGGGATGGGATAGTATGAGCTTGTATATAAATTCTGAGTCACTGGCACCTGGACATCCTTTCACTTTCTCATTCAAAACAGAATTACACTTTCAAATACATTCCACCCTCAAATGCATACAGCTTGTATATACTTGCTCATACAAACAACACACAATTAGTGCTGCCTTCTCTGTCTTGCAGCTGAGAATAAGTCTTTTTTTCTGCTTTGACTTCTTATTAATTATTAATGATAGTTTAAAAGCTTCGCTGTGGATTTCTGTCTATCAACTTTTTAAATCTGCTACTGAGTTGAGTATCTTTGGGATCCTGGTGTCAGCCAGGAGCTCACTGTCTAGTAGAAACCCCTGATATTTCTGTTTCATGTCTCAGTGTGTTGTCTCAAACCACTCCAGACTATCTCAAATGAAGAAAGATCTTAAGGAATTTATAATTTTAATGCTGAGGGGGGGCTGTGCATTTCTCTATTATCACAGTTGTTGACTGCTTATTTTAAATTAATACTTTATCATGTTGGGGAAATATCCATTATTGATGCTGTGGCCCACATCTGTCATCCCAAAAGGTTTGAGGCTGAAGCAGGAAGATTATTAGTTGGAGGGCAACCTGGGCTACATAGTGAGACCCTGTCAGAGAAAGAGAGGTTCCAATTACTCTTAAATTTTGGCTGGTATGTGGATTTATCTACTAGGTTTCTTCCTTTACATTTAATCTATTCTAGTATTTCTTATAGTAAAAATGTTAACCATACCAATGTAATCAAGCATATTTAGCCTAGTAGCTACAGAGACAGAGACAGAGAGAGGGGGGAGAGGGAGAGAGAGAGAGAGAGCGATAAGAAAAAGTGGGGATTCAGAAGAAGAGGGATTAATGGATATACATGCAATCAAATGCATTATGTACCTGCATGAAATTGTCAGGGAATAGATTAAAATACAAAGAACACAGCATCACACTGAAGTTAATCTTAGACATACTTTTACATATATTTCTAGAATAATACTTTTCTTTTGATATTTAGTGTTGTGGGAAAACACAGTAGACTTCACAATTGTTTTGTTTCTAAATTACCAGCATTACTATTATTTATCAAAGACTAAAATTAAATAGTGCTTGGTGACACTTGAAAAAAAAAGAAGTTAATGTGATTCATTTTGTTTTCCACAATACAAGGGGGACTGACAAGATGCTCACTGGTTAAAACGCTCACCACACAGGCATGAGGAATAGAGTTTGGATCCCCAGAACCCATGTAAAGGCTGACTCCAGCTTCTGTCAGAGACGTGGATCCCCAGAAGAAGCCATATCAGTGAGCTCTAGATTTGATTGAGAGACCCTGCCTCAGTGAGTATAGTAAAAGCAAGATGGAGGGTGATTGCCCACATTTAAGCTCAGGTCTCTACATGTATATGTGCACACTCATATCTAAACATCCACACACTAGGGCACTCACACACATATAAAACATTCAAACACATGAAATGCACACACACAAAATGAACAAATAAAAAAATGTGTACCAACATTCACAATGAACTGCATTGCCAGTCTTTCAATGCTCAAATATCCTTATCCTTGCATTGTTGTCTGTGCCCTGGACAGCTCTCTGCCCGCCCTACCCGCTCTTGGGGTTTAGGGTGAGTTGGCACAGAGTCAATGAGACTCAGGGAGCAGGTGAGAAATGTGCAGCAAGCTCATCTGAGCACTGTCGTAAGCTCCTTTAACACCCTCCATCCATGCCTCCATTGGTCCCAAGAAACTATTCTAAACAGCAGCTCCTGATTGGCTGGCATTATTTGCACCAGCAATCCTTGGTCTCTCAGGCAGTCCTCAGTTAGGTCCTCCTGCAGGAGATGCTTTTGCAGCTGCAAGGCCCCCAGCGTTTACATAGAGGTAGCCCTGCTGTTCCTGCTACACTTGAGTTGCCTGTATTTAGGTAGCCACCTGAATGGCTGGAATGCATCACAAGGTGCTGGTTTAAAGAAATAGGCTGGAGCTCACCAGCCACCCTGTGCAGATACAGGAGGGTAGGGAGGCACCTCTATGATGAGCAAGAATGTGATAAAGAGATGGGAGAGAAAGAGAATTGGAATGGTTTGTACACGATGAAGAGAAGAGAAGAGCAGAGGAGAAGAGAGGAGAGGAGAGGGGAGGGGAGGAGAGGAGAGGAGAGGAGAGGAGAGGAGAGGAGAGGAGAGAAGAGAAGAGAAGAGAAGAGAAGAGAAGAGAAGAGAAGAGAAGAGAAGAGAAGAGAAGAGAAGAGAAGAGAAGAGAGAAACTGGAAACACAAGGGTGGTGAGGAGCCTGAACTGCCACCAAAGGTCATGTCTGGGTCTGTGACCCTGAAGCAGCAGGGATCCGTGTTGATGTTTGTGAACCATATTACAACCAAAGGTCCTATGGATGTCCCTGGTCTGTGCTACCAACTGGGGCCATGTTGATGTCTGAGGGCTGGCCCCACCCCTCACTGGCTGCAACACAAGAGAGAGCAAACCTATGCACTTTGCCTGGGCTGTAGAGCTGACCCTGGTGACAAGTGTGTAGGAGTGCCAGCCTGAGGCTGTGAGAATGCTGGCCAAGTCCCTCACCTGGGCAAAGTAGGAGAGCTGGCCCTGGTGGCGCTGGTGCAGAAAAGCTGGTGGGCTGGCCAACACAGCTACCACCCAGGCCCAGATCCAGGGTTTTTAAGTTGGCTCATCCAACATTCAACCCATCTATGAACTGCTGGAGTTCGTGAACGGACTGGTTCTGCAGCTCCAAAACTGCAGGATTTCCATGACATGGGATATCCAAAAGGAGTCCCTGTTCAGGATCCAGTATTGATGTGTCAGAAGGCAGAGGCCTAGAACTGTACCAATGACTCATTGTAATGAACATTCACAAGTAAAACTGTTTGGGCAAAAGGGTGTACTGTGTGAGACGGTGTGACATGTTGCACCTTCCACAGTAAGATGTTTGGGGTTTTTGTTTGTTTGATCATCATCATCATCATTATTGTATTTCTTTTCTTTTGCAGGGAGGTTCTGAGGGTTGAGGGCAGATGTGAAGGAACAGGGAAATGAGTAGAATTGGGAGCATGATGTAAAATTTACAAAGAACCAATAAAACATTTTTTTAAAAAGGAAGAAAAAGAAATTGACTGCATTTTACTCTGCGTCACTGTATATCCTATAGCAAACCATTGCCTGAACATAAATATACAAAAAGATTCTCTAAAACATTTTCCAGCAGTGATCTATCACTGAAAACACCAACATTGACAAAGTACAGGTCACTCTGTGGCCTGCGGTGACTGAGCTGTGGTCGTAAGAGGGGAGGAAATGTATTCTAAGTGCTTACAGCACCAGGCTCGCCTATTCTAGACATCAGATTATTTCCCAGTTCTCAGTTCCACTCTGACAGTCTTGTCCCTCAAGGAATTCCCTTGCAGGTGTTAGCAGTAGTCCCTTGTTTCTCTGTCTTCTTGGGGTCCTGCAATACAAAGTTGGAAGCCATTGACTCCAACACAACTTCCAGGCCAGAGTTCAGCAGAATGGAGCATTTTGAGAGTTATTGACAGTTTAGAAGACTGAGCCTTGAATCCAGACAGAACTTGGTCTGTGTATCACCTGAGGGACATTTTGTTTCAGCAAACTGAAAACTCAAAGTAAAGCAGCTTAAACAACAGTACCATTCACATTTCCACACGGCTAAAATACTCAGACTCAGGAAGACAAATCCCATGAGTAGCTGCTCATATATGGATCCAAGCTTTTAATGTCTACATATGTGGGGGATTGAATCATGAAACTAGATACAGGTCATGAAAGAGTAAAGGGGGATCTAGGAAAGCAGGGGAACCAGCAAAATACATGTGCATGAAAGCAGGAAAGGGGTTAGTCTGGATAGAAGGGTAGAAAAGGGAAGGCAAGTAGGGGAGACATTGGAAAAGATCAACAACAACAAAAGTGTCCTCTAAAATGCCATAATGAAATATTATATTTTGTATCCAAAATTAAAAATAAATATTAAAACTCCACAAGAGGTCTTTAGGTAAGGCTCATCTTTGCTCTCCCAAACCCCTTCAGAGCATCTAACAGGACACACTGGACTATGGCAGCAAAGTGGCTCCCAGGTATCACACTCGCATCTTCAGACCACAGATTCCAAGGAAAGAAGGAAAACTTCAATATATTCCTCTAAGAATCTCAACCTCCTAAGAAGATTGCAATTCAGGAAGCTAGGTCAGAGTTCACCCAAGTCAATCATGGATATCCAGAAGGTGAGGCCTATGACACATCTGGTTTGCATCACATAAATGCATAATCGTTGGTCAGAAGACTAAGGTCATTTCCAGAAGAGGAGATGGGGAATAAGAGTGGAAAGCCAGCAGGGCCCACAGTGACCGATTCCAGCTCCATGCCTTGAGTAGCTATTTGGGCTCCATTACTCGGCTTCCTTGCATTCAAAGTGTGAATATTAGGGTTGGGGAGGTGGCTTGGTCAATTACAGTGCTTGCTTCACTGGCATACAGACCTGAATTTGGCTCCTCAGGACCCATGTACAGAGCTGGACATGTCAGAGAGCACCTGCAATCTCAGCACTGGGGAAGTAAAGATGGAGAATCCCTGGGGCTCACCAGCCAGTCAGTCAATCCAAACTGGCAGCCTGCTGGTTTGGTGAGACAGCTTGTCTTAAAAAATAAGGTAGAGTGTGATTAAGAAAGGCATCTGACATCAAGCTGTGCACATGCATGCCTATATACACCCACAAACACACACATGCACACCAAAGAATGAAAAAAATATTCACTCAGTACCAAATAGGGTGTGAAGTGCCCTCCCCCACACAGTGACTATTCAAGAAATACAGACCTAGCCACTTACCACCATCATTTCTTGATCTCCATGCCTCTTGGGAAAGCCTACTCCTTGAAGTGAGAGACCATCTTTCTGCACAGTTCCAGCCTGTGTGGCTTGACCAGAATGGAAGAGAAAATGTACCCTCTGAAGTTCACTGTGGAATTAGCATGGCTCCGTAGGAAAGTCAGCAGGCTGAGCAGAAATCTCTATACACCTTGGAGGCCAGCAGAAACCCATAAGCATGCACCCCATAATATATTCTACCAGTGCTGTGAGTGATAAAGGAGCAGATGTTGAAGAAGGAGGCTGCCCCCTGGCGATATCTGTTAATTGATGTGGCGTGTGCTTTTATGGAAGCTTGATTACGGTGTTTTATTTCTGGCTATCAGAGAAACCTTAGAATGCACAGGTTCAGTACAGCCTTTTAAAAGAACTTTAGGGAAATTACTGGGGTCATTATCAAAATGTGCCAGCAAAGTAGTAACTGCTCTACTTAGTCTTTCAAAAGGGTCAAGGCTCAACACAAATGGCCCATTTAAAAGAGGATTCAAGCCTGTAATCCCAGCACTCTGGAGGCTGAAGCAGGAAGATCATAAGTTTGAGGCCAGTCTGAGCTATGGATCTCTGTCTCAAAGGGGAAAAAAAAAGGCAGAGTAAAGAAAGGATCGCTTTTTATAAGAATTTTCCTGCATTACAGCCCATAAAGATGACTCAGCAAATAAAGACATTTATGGCCAAACCTGATACCCTAAGCTCAATCCCCAGAGCCCACATCAAGGAAAGAAATAACAGACTTCTATAACCCATCTTCTGACACACACACACACAAACACACTCCCACTCCCACAAATAGAAAGACAGACAGACAGACACACAGACCGACAGACACACAGACAAACAGACAGACAGATGTTTTAAAATTCTACATTAGGTATTTGTGGCTGTGGCCAAAACATCCGCAGGAACAACTTGAAGGATGGAAGGGTTCGCTGCTCATGATCTTGGAGGTTTCAACCCATTGTGATGAGGAAGAAGTGACCGAGCAGAGTACCTCATATCCTAGCACGGGGAAGCAGTACACCTACCCTGGTGACCTCCTGTCTCCTCCCACTCCTCAGGTGGAAATCTGAGCCCCAGCTATGAGAGGGTGATCCTCATTCTCTAAGCAGGTCTTATCACCTTAGCTAATCCACTGTGGAAATGCTTTTAAGGGTATATTCCAAGTGTGCTTTACTAATCTAGATGTTAAGACAGGAGATAACCAAAACTAGCCACTGTAGATTTAATCTTGTAAATTTGATGTGAGCCTTGTAGATACACAAAAGGTCACAGAGTTAGGTAAGCACAGACACACCCAAATAACATTCATTTCTACCTGTAGAAATATCTAGCAGTAAAAAAAAGGAAATAAGTATATGTGTTTGTTTGAGAGAGAGATGGTAGGTGATGATAGATAGATAGATAGATAGATAGATAGATAGATAGATAGATAGATAGTAGATAGATAGATAGATAGATAGATAGATAGATAGATAGATAGATAGTAGATAGATAGGTAGTAGATAGATAGATAGTAGATACATAGATGATAGATAGATAGATAGATAGATAGATAGATAGATAGATAGATAGATAGATAGATACATAGATACATAGATACATAGATACATAGATAGATAGATAGATAGATAGATACATAAAAGGGAGATACATACACACAAGCACATTTTTCTCACATCCCATGTAATAGCTGATTCAGCAACAAGGCCTGCTGTACAACTGCCCTTGAATGACTCCTGGGCCAGAGGCTTAAACACATGAGCAGTACCCATAGAGTTACAATGCCTCTTGTCAGCTTCCAACTTGTGGATTCAGTTACTTTGGAAAGAAACAGAAAATCTATCAAACAGACAACATCCATCAGTCCTCTGTGCTTCATTCTGTCCTCAGGGGTCAGGAAGAATGGTCCACGGGGGATGGGAAGGATGACATGGGGGTGATTAAGGAGAGCTTTCTTCCTAATGACCATTAAGACAATGAAACTAACAGCCCTTAGTTTATTTTCCTTTATGAATGAATAAATCTTCTTTGTGAATGTATCCCACATTACTTTCCTTATCCATCTGTTGGTGGAAGAGGGCAGCCAGGCTGACCCCACAGCTTGGCTGTGCGGAATAGTGCCATATTAAAACAAGTATCCCTGTAGAAGGCTTACATAGATGGGAGAAGAAAGTATCCACTAATAAGTGGAATAAATAAAACACACAGTTGTTTTATCACTGGATTTTTACAAAACTGCCATACTGCTTTCCATGGTGGCTGCTCTAATGTACATTCTGGAGGTGACAGTGTTAAGTGAAATAAGACAGACTTAGAGACACAGATATCAGATGTTTCTGTTATATGTGGAAGGTAGAAGGGGAAATGTGCAAAAAAATCTAGCCTTATACCCATGCATCTCTCTCCTCTCTCTCTCTCTCTCTCTCTCTCTCTCTCTCTCTCTCTCTCTCTCTCTCTCCCCCCCCCGTGTGTGTGTGTGTATTTGTGGTATGTATACAATGTTCAGTTACACTCATTTTGAGCCTAATAACCAATCTGCCTGTAATTTTCAATCTGCCTGTAATTTTCAATCTGCCTGTAATTTTCAATCTGCCTGTAATTTTCATTCCTCTGGCCCTGTCCTCTAGATAATAAGTTGAATTCTGCTTCACCAAGTCACCCATACATGTCTATATGAGTTCTCTAAAGCTACTGTAACACAATGACACACACTGGGTGGCTAGGAATTGAACTGCTTTACAGTCCTGAAGCCTACAACTGTGGTAATAAGTATTGACAGGACTAGATTTTCCATGTTTCTTTCAGCTTGAAAATTGTTCCCTCTTTGTGCCGAGTGTCCTGTACCTTTCTTATAGATGCATCAGTTATAGCAGGTTCAGCCCAGTAACATGAACTTGTTCTGCTGTGGGTCATTAATGATCAGCTGATGTGTTGAGGCCTTGGTCTCCAACTAGTAGCAGGATTTGGAGGAGTCATAACCTTCAGAGAATAAGGTTTGGTTGGAGGTAGTAGATTATTTTGGACACACTGCTGAGACTATTCAAGCCTGCCCCTCTTTCCCTCTTCCCTATCCTTTCTCCCACTTCCTCTCATCTCTTCCTTTTCCTTCTCCTCTTTCTTGTCTCCCCTCTTCTATCTTCATCCCTCTCCTTCTTCTCCATTTCCCTCTTTTTCCTGGTTTCCATGGAGATGGAAAGATGGTTTCCACCATGTTCTGACTTAACACTTTCCTAAATGCAGCTAAGCCAAATGAATTATAAGCTGAATCCATTGACTCACACACATCAAAATGGCCCTTTTTCTTCTTTAAATTGATTTTATCAGATATTTTGTCACAGTGACAGAGAGTTGACAACGATGCTATATCCAAATAGAGATTCTGGGTTTGGGATGTTTAGAACTTGAACATGTGGCTTTTAAGGGATCTAATTCTGCCCCTAATGAAGTCACCAAAGAGTTTCTTCCTACAAGTGTACAATCTCAACATTTCAAAACCAGTCTTTTCAAGTATTTTTAGTTTCTAGAATATTCTTCATCAAATTGTAAGGGCGTAAGATTTCCCCAATGGAAGGAGATATGACTTTGGAAAAAGTCTCATACTGTCTCAGATTTCAAAACAAACATAGGCCTGAGGAGATGCCCAGTGACTAAAGCATTTGCTGTGCAAACATAAGGACCCAAATTCAGTCCCCAGAACCTATGTAAAATATGGGTATGAATATGTGTCTTTATTTCTAGCACTTCTATAGACAGATGATAGCTTTTGACAGAATTCCCCTAGAAGCTAGTGGGTCAACCAGCCTGGTGCACTCAGTGGATATCAATGAAATCCTGTCTCAAACAAGGTAGAAGGTAGGAGCCAACATCTAACTGTGACACACGTGCTCACACACACATCAAACATGTGTTATACATGCATCATACATGCAAGAAAAGAAAAAAACAAAATGAATGGGATGGGGGAAGGAAGGAAGAAAGAAAATAAGGAAGGAAGAAAGGAAGGAAGGAAGGAAGGAAGGAAGGAAGGAAGGAAGGAAGGAAGGAAGGAAGGACGTGGTGCCTCCAGAGAACATGAAACCTGGTTGGAATCAAGAAAATTGTCTTGTAAATAGAGTGGAAGACAGATATAGAATAGACAATTTGGGGGTAAATTCCAAGTCTCCCAAAATTATATGGCTGTAAAGTATCTTATGTGGTACTTAAAGACACGTAAAGTTCCTTAGCTTTGACTCCTCCTGTGACAGCTTTAAAGACTCACAGTGGTGGCTTTGCAAGCTGGCAAGGTTCTTTCACCCCTAGACTTATGCCACCTCTAGGTTAGCACCACAGTGTGTCTACTTTTCAGTGAAACCATCTTCCATCTGCCCATTGTTCCTCTCTAGTAGAGATACACCCACGTTACTTCTTTTCTGTCTCACCTTAAGGAGGTACCAGCAGCCTCACTTCATGTCCTGAGGATGCTGGAAGGTGGCCAGATTTCAAGCTCTAAGTCTAGTGTCCACGGGCACCATTTCAACTGAGAAAGGGGTGGTGCTCACTGATGAGCTAATTTAGTATCCACTGCCAAGGTGCCCAGTAGTTAAACAGATTAAATTAATTCTCCTTAGAGCAGCAATTTTCAACGTTGGCTGCACATTGTGCTCACCTCGGGAGCTTTAAAAAAATAGTGATGGCTGAGTCCCACCCCAAGATTCTGGTTTAATTGGTCTGGGGTACAGCCCAGGTATCAGAATATTTTAGAGCTCTCCAGGTTGTGCAAATTGCAAGTGAGCAGAGAACAATTAACTTAGTGTGGTGATTCTCCAAATCCAGTCCCTGGGGCAGCTACATCAACGTCACCTAGCCATTACTTAAAATGTAGCTTTTTGGGTTCCATTCCAGATCTCTCAAATCAGAATCTCTAGAAGTGGAGCCCAGCAGTCTGTCCTGACACATTCTCAGAGGGTGGGAAAAGTTGCTAAGGCATGAGGAAGGTTAAGGACCAGAGTTCTGGTGGTCTTCAGATGTCGGGCTCTACTCAACTCTTATGAAATCCACTCAAAGCTGAAGACCCTTGGCCTCACATTAAAGTTCATCCTTATCTTTACTCCAACATCTAACACTCACTTGACCTAGAAATAATCTCAGTTGTGTTAATTACTTCTCTCACTGCTGTGACAAAGGTGCCAGGTCCCAGACTGAAGCAACTTAGCGATTTGTTTGGCCCCAAAGTTTCTGAAGGTTCAGTCCTCTGTGACAGGTGGGTATGTTGAGTTCTCAGCAGTGGGAGTCAAGTCTAGGATTTTCTGATCTTCCTCATACCTCAGCAGAACAGGAGATAAATTAGAGAGTGCTGGCACTCAGCTGGACTTCCTTCCTTCTTTTAATTTTAAAATATTTCTTTTACCTTCTTAAAATTGTGTGTGTGTGTGTGTGTGTGTGTGTGTGTGTGTTTTGACTGCATGTGTCTGTGCACCTTGTGCATGTATTGCCCAGGGGACAATGTGTCAGATCTGTTGAAACTGGAGTTTCAAGTGGTTGTGAGCTGCTAAGTAAGTGCTGAGAATTGAACCTACGTGTTCTGGAAGAACAGTCATCGCTGGGCTCCTGGCTCTCCCTTCTGCTTCAGTCTGGTACTACACAACCCATGGGGTATGACACTTACCATCAGCATGGGACTTCCCTCCTTGTGAGTCCTTTTTGGAAATCACACTCCCAGATACAAACAGAGGTGTGTTTCCTGAGTTCTTTTAAATCTGCACAGGTTAGCAATCAGGGTGAGCCATCACAGTGCCCAGGCCTGTGCTGCAGCTGATCATGGAATCTGTCTTCCTGGAAGAATTATGTTGACACTTTTATTTACAGTCAAATGCTCTACTACCAAGCCCCTCCTGACATGCACTTAAGATGAAAAGACCTTGCTTCACAAATCCAACTCCATCTCAGCCCATCAGTTCTGATGACTGTACTGCTGTACTGTTCTAGATCAGAATTACTCTATTAGGGGCACTCCTATGTGTGCACAGAGGCCAGAGGACAAAGTTTGGTATTCCACTCTATCTCATTCTACCTTATTCCCATGAGGCAGTGCCTCTCACTGAACCTATAACTAGACTGGCAGCCAGCAAGCTCCAGTGGTCCCAAGGTCTCTGTCCCTCACAGTGGTAATGTTACAGGTATATGAGGCCATGACCAGATTTTAACTTTGGTGCTAGGAATTCAAACTCAGGTCTTCACCCTTGTGTAGCTACCATACCTATTCACTGCACCATCCCCCAGCCCACAGATCAAACTTTCTTATCAAAGTCATGTGCCTCATATGTCCAATCCCAATAACTCTTGGAACCTAATCATGAATATTGATTCCATCTTCCCTCAAGCTAATGTCTCTTCTGTTACCTGCCTAGCAGCTTCTTTCCTGTATAAGTAGACCTTTCAAAATGAAATTTAAAAATTGTATTGGTATAGGTTTATTATCTTTTTATTTTATTTGTTTACATTTCAAATGTTGTCCCCTCTTCCAGAGGCCACCACCCCTCCTCCCCTTTGCCTCTAACAGGGTGCTCCCTCATCCACCCACTCCCTCCCACCTTCCCCCTCTAGCATCCCCCCTCTCTAGTGTATCAAGCCTCCACAGGGCCAAGTGCATCCCATCCCACTGAGGCCAGACAAGGCAGTCCTCTGCTACATACATAGTATGGGGCCATGGACCAGCCCATGGTTGGTGCCTTAGTCTCTGAGAGCTCAAATAGTTCCCACTCATTTTAGAAACCTTAGAGCATTGAAGGGAACAAAAAAGAAAATAAAAACCATGACACCCAACTCTCAGACACATCCCCTGTCAGCCTCAGCCTTACTTTCTTCTTAGGTTTTTATTATCTTTTTCCTTTATTGTGGAGTTCATTATTTTTCATCAACTACTCCTGAGCATGAGGTCTTCCTTGGAGTGGTTGGTATACCAAGTGTCATTCCATTGGAGAAAACTGATTTTCCCTCTCCCAACAGGTATAAATAACAGAATAACTTCTACCAAGTGGCTAAGATTACATTCATTCATTTGTTCATTTTTTAATATAACAAAATAAAGTAAAATAAAACAAGACCAAAACAAAAACCAAAAAAACAAAAAACAAAATACCTATCCCATTGAAATCAGACAAGCAGACCCACAGAATGAAGTGAGCCCAGGAGAGAGCACAAGAGTCACAGACCCACTCGTTTGCACATTCAGGAATCCCATAAAGACACTAGATAAGAAGCCCAAAAGTAAGTGCAGAGGACCTGGTCCAGACTGTGCATGCTGCACAGGTCTCTGGGAGTTCATAGGAGCTTTGCTCATGTTGACTTAGAGGGCCTTGTTTTCTTGGTGCCCACCATCCATCCCTTCTGGCTCTTATATCCTTTCTGCCTCCTCTTCCAAAGGGGTTCCCTATGTCTAAGGGGACATATTTGATGGAGATATCCCATTCATGGCTGAGTTATCTAAGGTCTCTCACTCTCTGCATAGTGTCTGCCTGTGAGTCTCTGCATTTGTTCCCATCTGCTCCTAGAGAAAACTTCTCCAATGATAATTGAACAAGACACTGCTTGATGACTATAGCAGAATATCATTAAGTGTCATTTTATCACTATATTTTTCTTTTTGTTTTTAGAACAGTATATTTGGTTTTGCTATAGATCCCTGGGCTATCTCATCTTAGGTTCTTAGTCACCCAAGTAATATGGCTTCTAACTCGTGGAATGGATCTTAGGTCGAATAAGTTATTGACTAGTTACTCCCACAAGCTTTGTGCCACCTTTGCCCTAGCATAGCTTGCTGGCAGACACCTCCATAGATAAAGGGCTTGTGGCTGGCTTGGTGTTTATGTTTCTCTTTTGATAGCATCCAGAGTACTGCTCTGTAACAAATATTCTGAAAGAGAGGGGTGAAGGTTCTATATAGGCACCAGCTTGACTTCTCCATCTTCAATGAGTCATGTAAATGTTGTCTTCAGCAATGGGGCTTGATGTCAGTTTCTGAAGAACAACTTGTCTTGTCAACAGCCTGGATTGTTCAGAGATTCCTATGGGGCCCTTTTTACCAACAATTAGATGCTAAAAGCTTTATTCAGTGACAAGAGATAGCTAGCTGGGGCTCTTTGTCTCCCATTGTTTGCTGACTTCATTTGGATCACCTTAATAAATGTATATGTTTTAGGAGGTTTCTACTGTATTAGGATTCTATACTGCACATCAAATAGCTTTTAACTTCAGCTGTCTCAGCTCATTTTCCTTTCCATTACCCCCTTCCCTTCCCATCCCCACTTTATCCTCCAATTGCAGATCCTCCCATCCAACCATGAATATATATTCCATTTCCCATTCCTAGTGAGATCTATCTGCTTCCTCTAGTCCCTTACTCTATACCTACTCTCTGTGGTTTTATGAGTTGTAGCTTGGTTATGGTTGACTTAACAGCTAATATCCATATATAAAAGAATGCATGTCATACTGTTTTTCTGAGTCTGGGATACCTCATTCAGGATGATTTTTTTTTCTAGTTCCATCTATCTGCCTACAAATTCCATGTCTGTTCTTAATGGCTGAATAATATTCCTTTGTGAAAATATGTCATATTTTCTTTATCCATTCTTCTTTGAGGGGCATAGAGGTTGTTTCCAGTTTCTGGCTATCATGAAGAGATCAACAATGAAAATGGTTGACCAAGTGTCTCTGAATTACATCTTTCCTCTTCCTTTCCTACCTTCAAACTTTCCCAGATAACTCTCCCTTATCTTTTTCAAATTCATGGTTTATTTTTCATTTAATTATTGTTACATACATATAAACATATCCTACGTGTGCAAGTATAACCTGCTCAGTCTGTATAGTGTTATTTGTGTGAATGTTTTCCTCTTTTCTCCTCATTTAATGATTTATTTTGTTCCAAAATGTATAGCAAGGTGATTTATAAAGGGACAAAAACACAAGTCATAAGTTGTACCTTACTGATTAAAATATTGGCTTCAATACTTCAATGTTCCACTGTGATACAGTGGGGGAGGTGAGTGTGTGTTGTGTATGTATATGTGTGGTGTTTATATATGTTTTCTGTGTGAGTAACTGTGTGTGAGTGTGTGTGATTGTGGATGTGTGAGTGTATATGTGTGAGTTGTATGTGAGAGTGACTATTGGTGTGAGTTTGTGTATGTATGAGTATGTATAACTGTGGTTGTGTGCCTGTGAGTATGTGAGTGTGTGTGTGTGTGTGTGTGTGTAGTGAGAGATAGAGGGAGGGAGAGAGAGACATTGTATTGGGAGGTTCACATGTCATGCAAATGTGAGTGGAGGTCAAAGACAGCCCCAGATACTAGCTCTCACCCCCACCTTGTTGTTTGCCATACCAGGCTGGCTTCTGGGAACTCTCCTATATCTGACTCCCATATCTGTGTAAGAGCCACTGGGGTTACAAAAATAGCACATGCTAATTATTCAAAGGGCTTTAGTATTATGACTATATTCACCCCTCCATTGCTCGATCCTCTCCCTCTTACCTTTTCCATCACTAGGGGTCTTCCTTTCCCTCTCAGTCTCTTTTCATGGATTCAGCACAGCAAAGAAAACACCAGGATAGGTCTTTGTGAGCACAAGTTACCTCCTGGAATAAAATGATCTACAGCTCCTCGATTTTCCTACAAACAATAAATTCACCCTACTTTATGGCTGGTTAAAATTCCAATGTGTATATGTCTGTGTATGTGTGTGTCTGTCTATCTGTGTGTGTGTGTGTCTGTGTGTGTCTGTGTGTATGTATCTGTCTCTGTGTGTGTCTGTGTGTGTGTCTGTGTGTGACTGTGTGTATGTGTAGATTGTGTAGATGTGTGTGTATGTATGTGTATGTGTGTATGTGTCTGTCTATGTGTGTGTGTGTCTGTCTGTCTGTATGTGTGTATATACAAGTATATGTAAATATGTGTGTGTGTGTCTGTATGTGTGTCTGTGTGTGTTCTTTCTCCAGCCATCTGTTGATGGACAACTAAGCTTGTTTCAGCAGGTACACAAATGAGGTTTTATGGGTGCAGCATCTCTACCATGTGTAGAAGACACTGTCTTGCAGCAGCCATCCTGGCCCTCTAACATTCCCTGAGGCATAGAAGTTGTAGTGTAAATGTGCTTACTGGGCTAGGAACCTCAGCCTCACTTATTCTTAGTGTTGTATACAGCTGTGGTATCCTCCATATGCTCCAGAAGGCAATTCTTTGCTGAGAGGTGAAAATTGTATTTATCGTATTTATCTGTGGGTTTAAGGATGAGTGTTATGCTGGTGGGAGATACTAGAGGAAAAGCTACAGGCAGTCAGTTGTGGCTGAAGGAATAAGTTTTCTCTGGGTGAGACCTCTGATAGGTTGTCCAGTCCCAGGTAATCAGCCCTAAAACATGCACATGTTTGCAACACTAAATAGACTCAAGAGGGTGCTTTATCATTTGACAAAGTCCAACATCCCTTCATGATGAAAGTCTTGGAAAGATCAGGAATACAACGTTCATATTTGAACATAGTAAAAGCAATATACAGCAAACCAGTGGCCAACATCAAACTAAATGG
>NW_022196894.1:4657764-4678022 GCF_008632895.1 Mastomys coucha
CAGAGCTCCCAGGGTCTCAACCACCAACCAAAGACTGCACATGGAGGAGTTTGATTGTTCAGGCAGCAGGTCTATAGTAGAGGATTGCAAATTTCGATCATCAATAGGAGGAGAGGACCTCAGCCTTGTGAAGGTTCTGTGCCCCAGTGTAGGGGAATGCCAGGGCCAGAAAGTGGGAGAGGGCAGGGTGGCAGGCATGGGGAAGTGGGAGGCAAGAGGGGTTTGTTTTTGTTGTTTTTGTTTGTTTCTTTGTTTTTTGGAGGGGAAACTGGGAATGGAGAAATTTACATGTAAATAAAGAAAATATCTAAAAAAAAAAAAAAGAGGGTGCTTTATTAGTCTTTATTCTTACATTTTTATTGAATTCCCTATGTTAGTACACTGAAGTTACAAAAATTTCACCCTCTTTCTTCATGCCCCAATACCTTTCTTCTCTTGACAGTCCTGTTTGGATCTATGACATGGATACAGTATATTAGTGTATGGAATCCCCTAAAGAATATGTTAATATATAAGAACAAAGTATACTGATATGTAAATATGAAAATGCTCTAACAAAGCCCATTCATTACCTTGTATGTTAACTAAAATTTAATTATAAAATTATTTAAAATAAGGGGTTTGATACACATGCTGCCATCTTGGATTCTGTAGAACACATTAGGTAAAAGACCACTTGTAAAGTATATGTGCCAGTCTGTAGATGTAACTTAATGGGTGGAGTGCTGGCCAAGCATTTATGATCAACAGCACTGCATACATCAAACAGGGTGGTGCACACCTGCAATGCCAACATTAGGAAGATGGAAGCAGGAGGATCATCAAGGTCACCACAGTTACATAACACATTTAAAGCCAGCGTGGGCCAACTGGGACCCTGGTCTTTAAAGAAGAAAACAGAAATGACATAGGCATAAACAATGATTCTGTGGTTCAGGGTACTCACTGCTCTTCCAAAAGACCCAGGTTTAATTCTCAGGGCCCATACACTGGTTCATACCTATCTGTAACTCGAGTCCCAGGGGACCTGATACCCTCTGCTAGCCTCTATGCTAGGCCCTGAGGTCATCTCATGCCCATGGTGTAAAGACATATATGGCAACAAAACACCCATACACACAAAATTTTTAAAAGAAATTTTAAGTGACATATGTCATAGTAGTTCATTAAACCTCATATACAAAAGCTGAACTTTCAGCCTTTCAGCTGTATATACTGTACAATAGCAGTAAGCCATGTTTATTAGTACTTACAGCCACCTTCCAGTCTGCACTGGTCTACCTTGGGCACAAACTCGGAGGCCCCCAGAGGAGGCTCCACTCCCAAGTGCTCTAGCACACCCAGGATCTTAGGATGAGGGATGAGGAGAACACAACATCTGCTCTAACACCTCTGGGAGTAACTGGGACCAGGAGGATCCAGGGACACAGGAACCCCACCAGACCAGTGACTTGGATTTCTTCCAGTCTGTACCAATCTACTTGGGTGGCCAGTCCCACAGCACACAGAGGAGGCTCTACTCCTAGGTGCTCTAGAAGGACCAGGATCATAGGATTCCAGGAGCTTGGTCACACCAGGATCTCAGGGTCTCAGAGGCAACTTGACTCCCAGCAACTCTGACACACCCAGAATCTCAGAATCACAGGATCACAGAGACAGCTGGACTCTGAGGAGTTCTGGCTCAACCAGGATTATAGGAAGGACAGGCTCTAGTTAGATATATCGAGGGCAGGGAGCACTAGAGATAATCAGATGATAGGAGGCAAGCCTAAGAAGAGAAGCAACATGAAAGCAATGTTACTTGGCATCATCAGAACCCAATTCTCCCACCATAGCAAGTCCTGGATATACCATCACACCACAAAAGCAAGATTCAGATCTAAAATCACTTCTCATGATGATTATAGAGGACTTTAAGAAGGAAATAAAGAACTCCTTCAAAGAAATACAGAAGAATACAGGTAAACAGGTAGAAGCCCTTAAAGAGGAAACACATAAATCCTTTAAAGAATTACAGGAAAGTACAACCAACAGGTGAAGGAATTTAACAAATCCATCCAGGACCTAAAAATGGAAGTAGAAACAGTTAAGAAATCACAAAGAGACAACTCTGGAGATAGAAATCCTAGAAGTCAGGAGCCATAGATGCAAGCATCACCAACAGAATACAAGAGATAGAAGAGAGAATCTCAGGGGTAGAAGACACCATAGAAAACATTGACACAACAGTCAAAGAAAACACAAAATGCAAAAAGTTCCTAACTCAAAACATCCAGGAAATCCAGGACACAATGAGAAGACCAAACCTAAGGATAATAGGTATAGAAGAGAGTGAAAACCTCCAACTTAAAGGGCCAGTAAATATCTTCAACAAAATTATAGAAGAAAACTTCCCTAACCTAAAGAAAGAGATGCCTATAAACATACAAGGAGCCTACAGAACTCCAAATAGACTGGACCAGAAAAGAAATTCCTCCCACCACATAATAGTCAAAAAACAAATGCTCAAAACAAAGAAAGAAAATTAAAATCAGTGAGGGAAAAAGGGGTCAAGTAACATATAAAGGCAAACCTATCAGAATTACACCAGACTACTCACCAGAGACTATGAAAGCCAGAAGATCCTGGGCTGATGTCATACAGAACCTAAAAGAACACAAATGCCAGCCCATGCTACTATACCCAGCAAAACTCCCAATTACCATAGATGGAGAAACCAAAGTTTCTCCATCATGACAAAAACAAGTTTTCAAAATGTATTTCCACGAACCCAGCCCTTCAAAGGGTAATAAATGGAAAACTACAACACAAGGAGAGAAACTACATCCTAGAAAAAGCAAGAAAGTAATCTTCCAACAAAACTAAAAGAAGATAGCCACATGAACAGAATTCCAACTATAACAACAAAAATAACAGGAAGCAACAATTACTTTTCCTTAATATCTATTAATATCAAAGGACTCAATTCCCCAATAAAAAGGCATAGACTATCAGACTGGGTATGTAAACAGGACTCAATATTTTGTTGCATAAAGGAAACCCACTTTAGTGACAAAGACAGACACTACCTCAGAATAAAAGGATGGAAAACAATTTTCCAAGCCAATGGTCCCAAGAAAAAAGCTGGATTAGCCATTCTAATATTGAATAAAATTGACTTTCACCCTAAAGTGATCAAAAAAGATAAGGAGGGACACTTCATACTCATCAAAGGTATGATCTACCAAGATGAACTCTCAATTCTGAACCTCTATGCTCTAAATCCAAGGGAATCTACATTCATAAAAGAAACTTTACTAAAGCTCAATGAACACATTGTACCCACACACAATAGTAGTGGGAGATTTCAACACCTCACTATCTGCAATGGACAGATCATGGAAAAGAAACTAAACAAAGGCACATTGAGACTTACAGAAGTTATGAAACAGATGGATTTAACAGATATCTATAAAACTTTTTATCCTAAATTAAAAGGATATACCTTCTCAGCACCTCTTGGTACCTTCTCCAAAACTGACCTTATAATTGGTCACAAATCAGGCCTCAACAGATACAAGAAGATTGAAATAATTCCTGTATCCTATCAGATCAACATGGACTAAGACTGCTCCTCAATAACAACATAAACAATAGAATGCCCAAATACACATGGAAGCTTAACACTCTACTCAATGATAATCTGGTCAAGGAAGAAATAAAGAAAGAAATAAAAGGCTTTCTAGAGTTTAATGAAAATGAAGCCACAACATACCCAAACTTATGGGACACAATGAAAGCAGTCCTAAGAGGAAAACTCAGAACTTTAAGTGCCTACAAAAAGAAACTGAAGAAAGCATTCACCAGAAATTTGACAGCACATTTGAAAGCTCTAGAAAAAAAAAAAAGCAAATTCACCCAAAATGAGTTGAAAGCAGGAAATAATCAAACTTAGGGCTGAAATCAACCAAATGGAAACAAAAAGAACTATACAAAGAATCAACCAAACCAGGAGCTGGTTCTTTAAAAAAATCAACAAAATAGATAAACCCTTAGCCAGACTAACTAGAGGGCACAATGACAGTATCCTAGTTAACAAGATCAGAAATGAAAAGGGAGACATAACAACAGACACTGAGGGAATCCAAAAAAATTATGAGATCCTACTACAAAAGCCTACACTCAACAAAACTGGAAAACCTGGATGAAATGGACAATTTTCTAGACAGATACCAGGTACCAAAGTTAAACCAAGATCAGGTAAATGATCTAAACAGTTCTATATCTGCTAATGAAATAGAAACAGTCATTAATAGTCTCCCAACCAAAAGAAGCCCAGGACCAGATGGGTTTAGTGCAGAGTTTCATCAGACCTTCAAAGAAGACTTAATACCAATACTCCTCAAACTATTCCACAAAATAGAAACAGAAGTTACTCTACCCGATTCATTCTATGAAACCACAATTACTCTTATACCTAAACCACACAAAGACCTAACAAAGAAAGAAAATTTCAGACCAATTTCCCTTATATCAATGCAAAAATACTCAATAAAATTCTTGCAAACTGAATCCAAGAACACATCAAAACGATCATCCATCATGATCAAGTAGGTTTCATCCCAGGGATGCAGGGATGGTTCAATATACAGAAATCCATCAATGTAATTCAATATAGACAAACTCAAAGAAAAAACCATGTGATTATCTCATTAGATGCTGAGAAAGCATTTGACAAAATCCAACTTCATGATAAAAGTCTTGGGAAGATCAAGGCCCATAATTACCCATAGTAAAAGCAATCCACAGCAAACCAGTAGCCATCATCAAACTAAATGGAGAGAAACTTGAAGCAATCCCACTAAAATCAGGGACTAGACAAGGCTGCCCACTGTCTCCCTGCCTATTCAATATTGTACTTGAAGTCCTAGCCAGAGCAATTAGGCAACAAAAGGAGATCAAAGGGAAATGAATTGGAAAGGAAGAAGTCAAATTATCACTATTTGCTGATGATATGATAGTACACTTAAGTGACCCTAAAAATTCCACCAGAGAACTCCTAAACCTGGTAGACAACTTCAGCAAAGTAGCTGGATATAAAATTAACTCAGGCAAATCAGTGGCCTTCCTCTACACAAAGGATAAACAGGCTGAGAAAGAAATTAGGGAAACAACAACATTCACAATAGTCACAAATAATATAAAATACCTTGTTATGACTCTAACTAATCAAATAAAAGAACTTCAAGTCTCTGAAGAAGGAAATTGAAGAAGATCTCAGAAGATGGGAAGATCTCCCATGCTCATGGACTGACAGACAGGATTAATATAGTAAAAATGTCCATCTTGCCAAAAGCAATCTACAGATTCAATGCAATCCCCATCAAAATTTCAACTCAGTTCTTCACGGACTTGGAAAGAGCAATTTGAAAATTCATCTGGAATAACAAAAAACCCAGGATAGCCAAAACTATTCTCAACAATAAAAGAACCTCTCGTGGAATCACCATCTCAGACCTAAATTGTACTACAGAGCAATTGTGATAAAAACTGCATGCTATTGGTACAGTGACAGGCAGGTAGATCAATGGAATAGAATTTAAGACCCAGAAATGAACCCACACACCTATGGTCACTTGATCTTTGACAAAGGAGCAAAAACAATCCAGTGGGAAAAAGACAGCATTTTCAACAAATGGTTCTGGCTCAACTGGTGGTTAATATGTAGAAGAATGCAAGTCGATCCATTCTTATCTCCTTGTACAAAGCTCAAGTCCAAATGGATCAAGAACTTCCACATAAAACCAGATACACTGAAAAGAGCCTCAAACACATGGGCACAGGAGAAAAGTTCCTGGACAGAGCACCAATGGTTTGTGCTGTAAGATCAATAATTGACAAATGGGTCTTCATAAAATTGCAAAGCTTAATTTTATTAAGTATTTTGTGCATCAATGTTCATAAGGGAGATTAGTCTTAAGTTCTCTTTCTTCATTTGGTCTTTGTGTGGTTTTAGGTATAAGCATAATTGTGGCTTCATAGAATGAATTGTGTAAGGCAAAGGACACTGTCAATAGGACAAAACAGCAACCAACAGAATGAGAAAAGATCTTTACCAATCATACATCCGGTAGAGGGCTAATATCCAATATATACAAAGAACTCAAGAAGTTAGACTCCAGAGAGCCAAATAACCCTATTAAAAATTGGAGTACAGAACAAAGAATTTTCAACTGAAGAATATCAAATGACCGAGAAGCACCTAAAGAAATGTTCAACATCCTTAGTCATCAGGGAAATGCAAATCAAAACAACCCTGAGATTCCACCTCACACCAGTCAAAATGGCTAGGATAAAAAACTCAGGTGATAGCAGATGCTGTCAAGGATGTGGAGAAAGAGGAACACTCCTCCATTGCTGGTGGGATTGCAAACTGGTACAACCACACTGGAATCAGTTTGGTGGTTCCTCAGAAAATTGGATTTAGTATTATCTGAGGACCCAGCTATACCACTCTTGGGCATATACCCAGAAGATACTCCAACATGTACTAAGGACACATGCTCCACTATGTTCATAGCAGCCTTATTTATAATAGATAGAAAGTGGAAACAACCCAGATGTCCCTCAACAGAGGATGGATACATAAAATATGGTACATTTACACAATGGAGTAATATGTAGCTATTAAAAATGATGAATTCATGAAATTCTTATGCAAATGGGTAGAACTGGAAAATACCATCCTGAGTGAGGTATCCCAGTCACAAAAGAAAACACATGGTATGCACTCACCCTATTAAAAATTGGAGTACAGAATTAGTATCCACTGATAAATGGATACTAGTCCAAAAGCTCCAAATAACCCGGATACAATTCACAGACCACATGAAGCTCAATAAGAAGGAAGACCAAAGTGTGGGTGCTTCACTCCTTCTTAGAAGGAGAACAAAATACTCACAGGAGCAAATATGGAGATAAAGTATAGAGCAGAGACTGAAGGAAAGGCCATCCAGAGACTGTCCTACCTGGGGATTCATCCCATATACAGTTACCAAACCCAGACACTATTGTGGATGTCAAGAAGTGCATGCTGAAAGGAGCCTGATATGGCTGTCTCCTGAGAGGCCATGCCAGAGCCTTACAAATACAGAGGCAGATGCTAGCAGTCAACCATTCATCTGAGCACGAGGTCCCTAATAAAGGAAGAAGGGACTGAAGGAGTTGAAGGGGTTTGCAACCCCATAGGAAGAACCAGACCTCCCCCAGACCCCCCAGGAACTAAGCCATCAACAAAGGAGTACACATGGCTCCAGTTGCATATGTAGCAGAGGATGGCCTTGTCAGGCACCAATGGAAGGAGAGATCCTTGGTCCTGTGAAGGCTCAATAGATGCCCCAGTGCAGGGGAATCGAGGGCAGAGAGGTGGGAGTGGGTGGGTGGATGGAGGAACACCCTTATAGATGAAGGGGGAGGGAGGGTGTGATAGGGTGTGTCCGAGAGGAAGGGAAATCGGGAAAGGGCATAACATTTGAAATGTAAATAAAGAAAATATTCAATTTTTAAAAAGTGAAAAAAAAAAGTAGTTACAACCATTCTGATCCTTTCTCAGCTCAAAATGCTGGGCAGTGGCAGTGAGCCTTAGTGACAAGACTAAACAACCAACAGCTATGTGAGCTTAGGTACTACTTAGCTTATGATATATCCAACTTGCAATGAGTCTGTTGATAAAATAACTTCATTGTAGTTCAAAGAGCATGTGTGTGTACAAATATGAATCTTAATGCATTTGCCTCAGACATGCACTTTATGTGAATGCAGTGTGTGTATGTGTGTGTAGGAGGTTGTGACTTCAAATGGTAAAATTTTCTTATGCCAAAGGAATAAAAAACAAAATGAAATGCACAAAACATTGGCAATGATTTCAACTGCATGAAAGGATCTTGTGGTCATTCTTAGTGTCTTTCTCTGTGTACGTTTTCCATGCTTTCTGATTTTTCCATAGTGTCTCTGTATTGACTTCTTGAGCGTTAGGACAAAGTATTTTTTTTTTCCTAATCAAGAGCAGCTTTATTTTTTTATTTTTTATTTATTTTTTAAGTTTTATTGCATTATAATGAGAAAAGTTACATGATTTCAATTTATCTGAATTTGTTAACATTTTAAAACATATTTTAAGTAAATAGAATTAAATCACATTCTTGTTTTCCTTTTGTACCCCAACTCCTGCCAGAGACCCCCCTTCATACCTACAATATCTTTTTGTCATATTCTTTAAAATTTATAAAATATTATAACAATAAAAATGAGTATTATAAAAGTTGTTTGATATAAAACAACAATCAATTTAACAGTCTTATGTAGATGCCTGTCTATTTTAAGCTCTACTAAATACAAAACAAACAAACAAACAAAAACACTTTATATATTTAGTTCATTTAAGAAAATATTAGTAGTGATGTATTATTTTGAACTATACAGTCAATACGTTTGGAGTTATTTAAAATTTATATTCAGAAAAACGTATGTATTTCAGGACAAACTATTTTTATTGTGTGCGTGAGAATGGAGGAGGAAGCCATGAGCTATAATGGACTGAGCCCAGATCTGCTTCAGCATCCTCCCCATTTTTCATGGACTGAGAGTAGTCCCCATTTTATTGCAAACTTTTCACAGTATCATTAGCAATACCTGCATAACAGCATACAAATGAACAAATCATAATTGATTTAATCCTCTGTTGTTATGTAATTAGGAAATAACTGAGTTCTTTTCATTTCGCATAGTATTATCAGCAACTGTGCTGGGTGTTTTGAGCATAAGTCTTAGCTACCTCTCCCTGCACTTTCATAGCCTGTTCTAGGCACCTTAGCATCCAAAAGCCTTGCTTGCCCTTTTACTTCTCACACCTGGAACACCTCACAAGCCTGAGCTAGGTATTATCCAAACCTTTTGTTTACCATTGCTATCTTTCCCAATCCACTATTCTCTAATTCTGAAGCTGGAACCCCGTCTTCAGCTTCAGCAAGCATCTACAAGGCTTCAACTCAAACAGCGCTGTCACCGCACTGCACATTTCTCTTAAAACAGAGCCTCATAAAAATACTTCCTGCAGCTGTGCACGTTCATCGCTAGAGCAATAAATGATGCTGCTGCTACAATTCATCAAATGTTCAGAGTAATCGTGTCATTGGGTGCTCCCAAATTCCTACTAATGCCCCAGAAATTCTCTCTCTCTCTCTCTCTCTCTCTCTCTCTGTCTCTCTCTCTCTCTCTCTCTCTTTCTCTCTCTCTCTCTCTCACACACACACACACACACACACACACACACACACACACACACAAGCACAGTGGCTTCAAATCAATTGGGCATAGGCTGAGGAGTTTTGCAATTAAAGGCTGATAGAGTAGGGAAAGTCAGGAGTTTTTTTCATGGACTAGCCCATGTTAGGAACTTGCCATGTTCCGAAAGTGGATAGTCCTCACTCCTGAACATAAGGATAGCATTGGCTGGACCCAGTGGGCTATGAAAAGAGGACAGGAAATGTGCAGGGGTATAGGAGAAGGAGGTGGTTATTGGAAGTAGTGAAATGTGCAGGGGATTTAGGGAAGTGTGGTGGGCACTGGAAGCAGAAAAGGGGTCAACATGGTCAAGACGTTTTATATACAGTAAGAAATTCTCAAAGAGTATGGACAAAGGTAAATAAAAACTTGATTTTTATTAAATTATTTTATTTTATGTATATGGGTGTTTTGCTTGCATGTATTTATGTATGACACATGCATATAGTGACTATGATGGCCAAAAAGGGGTATAGGATCCACTAGTACTTGAGTTTCGGATGTTGTGAGCCATCATGTGGGTGCTGGGAGTTGAACTATGTTTGTTTGGAGAAATGGCTCCACAGTTAGGAGCTCACACTGCTCTTCTAAAGGACCAGAGTTTGGTTCCCAGTTCCCACACACAGCAGCTCACAACTGCCTGCAACTTCAGCCCCAGAGGATCTGGTGCCTCCTTCTGTCCTCTGAGAATAACTAACTTCAGTCACGTGTACATACCTACACATAGACACACAGAGTTTAGAATTAATAAGGTAAGTCTACAAAACTGGTAATTCTCTATGTGTACAGTATCCCACTTTTGTTAATCATAATGTGGAGGATATGGACACGGGGAGATCTAGAGTTCAAGACTATCCTAGGCTGTATAAAACTTTGTCTCAAACACACACACTTAACAAACAAACAGACAATTCTGATGGTCATGATTTTTAGTTCTTCAGCAAACACATTAAGCATCACACAAGGGCACTGTAAGAGGTTCCAGCCATCCATACACTACTAGCTAAGCCTATATAGTAGAATTCCAAGATTCTTCTCTGTGGTTAGACACTATAGAGAAATTCAAGGGACAATATATATGGAGGCTTAATGAAAACAAAGAGTTTTGTGTAGAGATCAGAAGACAGATCTGCACAAAAGTCTTTGGTGATATTATTTTAAATGTTTCTCAACATTTTTGAGCCTTGGGTCTCTTGATTGTAAGATATAGCATAAGTCATTAGTATGTGTTTTTTTTGTTGTTGTTGTTGTTGTTTTTTTAGAACACCTGCTATGCACCCTGTATGCAAGACAGTGTGAACTTTCCAGGTAGCACAACTTTCTTTGTACACCATTAGACAATTACACAGCTCTTCTGAGCTTCTATCTCAGAAAAATCTACAAAATGAGGGATTTTTCACTACACCAGTGCTTTACAGTCCTAGCTCCAAAATAAAATCACCAGGAGCATTTTAAAATATCCAGATGTCCAGGCTTTGTGCCCAGAGATACTGGTTTAATTGGTCTGAGTCTCTGCTCTTGGCATTGCCACCTTTTAAGTTCTCTCAGATGATTCTAATACAAAGACTTCATTGAGAAGCACTGTATCCAGTGAGGAGCACCTTGCAAAAACGGCAGCCTGGGCCCTTATTAAGAAGAAGCGATTTGAATAGGCATTCAAACTACCTGTTTTCCTGCAGAAGTATCCTGAGATAGTATTGAAAGAGAACAATTAATCCTTCATCAGGAAATTGTGAAAATGTTCATTTCAAATATAACAAATTCAGCCTCTGTTTTAAGGAGAAATTCACTAAAATAAGTTTTTATCACTCTGATATTGTTCAACAATATCAGACTTATATGACTCCGCCATGCTTTTGGTAGGACACTTATCCCCAAGTTGAAAAAAAAAATAATCTAGGGGGAAAAATATCAATTTTATTTTGTGAAAATACTTGATGGAGTTAATGAGTGTGTGTTTTTAATAGTTCTCTTGGGAAATACTATACAGTAAATATAATTGAAAGTAGGAGATGGAGCTGATTATTCATCAAGCATAGATTTTAAGAATTCAATTATGAAAAGAATGATGCAATGTGGAACACGGAAGGACTGCTAACAAAGCAGCACATTTGCTCAAGTGTTTCAGAGAGCTCTCAAGTCTGCAAGATTGATAAAAATTACCGCACCGATATCTTGCTCAGCCTTTGTTATTTGCTATGTCTGATCCTCATAAAGAGAATAGAATACATCCTCATTTCAGAATTCTTATAGAGAGAAAAATAGCTCATATTCTCTGAAAAGGCTGGGCTATAAAATAATGAAGAGCAAGGCCGGGAGTCATAGACCCATCGTCCCAGATACTTGAGGGACTGAGACAGAAGGATTGCAAATTAAAGGTATTCCTGGGTGATTTCAAGGCAAGCCTTGGCAGCTTAATAACACCATCTCTCAAAATTAAAAACAGTATAAAGAAAGCTGGAGGTAGAAATGCATGGCAAAGAGGTTGTCTAGCATGTGAGTCCTTAGGTTCAGTCCCCAACCAACATTTGCAAAAAAAGATATTTTAGATAGATAGATAGATAGATAGATAGATAGATAGATAGATAGATAGATAGACAGACAGACAGACAGACAGACAGACAGACAGACAGATAGATAAACACTGGTTTTTCAGGACACTGAACATCAGGCAACAGAAGAAATAAGACCTATAAGACAAGACACAAGTGAGAAAAGCCCTGGGACTTCCCAAGCATTAGCCTTCAAAGATGTCCACAAACGAGGAGGAACATGCATTCGAGGAAGGAGCCCGTGCGATTCCAGAGCTGAACGGTAAAGTTCCAGGCAGATCAGGGTAGCTGGGGCTACAGGTCACGGAACTGGGAGGAGACTTACAGACGTCTCTCTTGAAAATTCAACAAAGTGCTATGTAGCACATAGGCTTGAAAAACATCTAAAAGTCAAGACTGGACACTTCTATAAGCCAACCTAAGCACCAATCATTTAAAGTACACAGTTTGACACACTAATGAGGGTTGTCACTATATATATATACATGTGTGTGTATGCATGTGTGTGTGTACATGTACATGTATATGTATATGTATTAGTGTTAGTTACCCTTAACACTATTCTTAACTCATATAACCAATCTTAAAATCATGAGCCAAGAAACAAAAACTATTTTCAAAATCAACTGCACTCTAGAACACCTCAGAAATCTATGTAGGAACACAAAAGTAGTCTAGAGATTACAATGACCAGTGTCCTATCTAACAAGTCAGCAATGCAAACATAGACGAGAACACAGCCCATGAAGAGGGGGAAAGCAATCAATAAAAGCAGCCTGACTCATATTAGACCCGTCAGTTTAGATTTAGAAGACAAAGACATTATTACATCTGTAGTTCAAGTAAGCCCTGGTGTCGTAGACATGTAAACCCAGCAATTTGGGAGGCTGAGACAGGAGGATTACAAGTTTAAGGCCCCAGTTACAGACTGAGTTTTTAAAAAAAAAAAAAGTCTGTGCAATTTAGTGAGATCCTGAGTTAAAATAAAATTTTAAAAGGAGGCTAGAGAGATAGCTCAGTAGTAGAATGCTTGGCTAACACATACAAAGTCATGGGTTTAATTCCAGCCCCTCAGGAGAAAAGCACAGAACTGTATTTCACATATTCAGAGTCAAGTAGAAATAGAGAAGATACTACAAAAGGTTTAAAACTAAGCCAATAATATCTGAAATTAAGTGCACACAGGACAGGACTCAACAAAAATAACAGTTCAGAGTTTCAAAATGCAAGTGTCTGCACTACAAATCAACCTCAGGCAGCCTCACATATTCAAAACTGAAGAGCCCAATGGATAGAAAGTTGATAGAAACATCTTTAGAGAAAATTAATAGTCCAGATGTTTGAGAATTTGATTAAAACTATAGGCTCAGATCCAACAAGTTCAACAAACTAAGTTAGGAAAGGAGGTAGGAAGGAAGGAACAAAGGAAGGAAGGAACGAAGGAAGGAAAGAAGGGAGGGAGGGAGGGAGGGAGGGAGGAAGGAAAGGAGGGGAAGGGAAGGGAAGGAGGGAGGGGAAGGGAAGGAGGGAGGAAGGAAAAGGAGGGGGAGAAAAGGAAGAAAGGAGAAAAGGAAGTTGGGAGAACTAGAGGGAAGGAAGAAGGGAAAGAGAGAGAGGGAGGGGAAGAAGAGAGAGAGAAAGGGAGGGAGGGAGGGAAGAAGGGAGGGAGGGAAGGAGAGAAGGAGGAAAGATATAATCAAATTTATCAGAACCTTAATAAAGACAAACTTAATTAAAATAACCAAGCAAACAACTAGACTGAAAAGATGGCTCAGCTTGCTGACAAGCCTAATTGCCAATTTCATTCCCCAAGATTTACATAGTAAAAAGAGAGAACTGACTCACTGGATGTCCTCTGACCTCCACACGACCACTGTACACATGTGCACACAGTGTAAATAAATGAGGAAATGAATAAAGAAATGAAGAGATAGAATAAAACAGCTTGTAAAATGAAGGAGAATAAAATGAACAGTAATAGATCTCCCTCCAGATAGAAACAACACAGCCAGAGATACAGTGACCAACACACATCTTTAAATAAGGAAAGAAAAAGAGCTAAGAAATCTACAGCCAGAAAAAAAATTCAAAAACAGTAGTCATTTTAATTAAAGCAAAACAAAGATAATTTCAATATAAAGAATCTGAAAAAAAATGTCTCAAGCAAAGCTTCCTTGAAAACAAATTAAAGAAGGAGCCGGAGAGATGGCTCAGTGGTTAAGAACACTTGTTCCTCTTGCAGAGGACCATGGCCCAATTCCCAGAACCTACACAGTGGTTCACAACTGCCTATGACTCCAATTCTAGGAGATCTAGCCTGCTTCTGACCTCCATGGGCACCAGGGACACACGCATGCAAAATACCAATTCATGTAAAATAAAAATAAATACCAAAAAGCAAAAAGGAAATTCCTCCAAACTGGAAACTGGTGATGCCAGCTAGAAAGACAGACAGACAGTTCTGTCCAAAGACGGGTGATACCAGATAGAAAGACAGCTCCATCCAAGGACTGGTAAGCTCTAGAAGTAAATATAACACATCCCTTCCTCTTGCTTCTCCATTTAAAGACTTAACCCAAGGCCTTGTATGTGCTCAGCAAGTATGCTACTACTAAGCTCCCTCCCCAGCCCAGATTATCTCTTCACTTAAATTGTTTATGCATGCCATTCAGTGCCAATGCATGTGTAGGTGCAGGTATGCATCTCCCTGTGTGCATGTGAAGGCCAGAAATCAACCTCACATGCGTGTTTCTATCGTTTCAGTTCTAGGAGACTGAGCTTCTGTCCTCCATTCTTGCAAGGCGAGCGCTTCTTTAAAGGCAGAATTCTGTGGTTAAGATCACTTGCTACTCTTGCAGAAGGCTCAGGTTTGGTTCCCAGCACCATATTGAGAAACACACACCTGTAACTCCAGCATCTGATGCCCTCTTCTGGATTCCAAGGGCACCCACACTCACATAATGTACCCCACACAGGCACATATGTAAAAGTAAATGGTTTTTTAAAATTCAAGATAATTGATTTTTAACAAAACAAAAAGGGGTTGAGGCTTAGAATATATGTATCAGTAAATTATAATATCAACATGGCATAAATGAAATAAGGAGCTTATATCACTCATTAAGTGATACAGTACTACAAGAAGACCAATTACAAAAAAATAGATGCCTACTACATATCTTAATGCCAACTATTAAAATAACTAAATGGGAATTATAGTTAACCATCCAATAAGGAAAATACAATTGAATCATAAAACATATTAAATTACTCAAGATAAAGAGAGAAACACTACAGCTTTAGATACATTATCCAAAAGAAAATGAATGAGTAGGACAAATCGAGGTCAGGTAATAAAATTAGACTCAAATCTAATTGTATCAATAGTAACACCAAATTTAAAAGGGTTAAACACTGCCAACCAATAAATAGAAATTTTCAAACCATATTTAAAATAACAACACACAGGAGCAATGCTCACTGGCTAAAAGAACTTACTACTCTTCCACAGGACCAGAGTTCAGTTCCCAGCACCCATGTGGGACTCACAACTACATGTAACACTAGCTCCAAATGTCTGATACCCCTTCTAACCTCTGCAAGCACCCACACATGCATACACAGACAAGCACACATACACAGAGACATGAATGCATACACATACCTATACACAGACACACATGCACACACATAAATGGAAATTATAATATTTCATAAGGTGAGGTCCAGCTGTATGCTCCATAAAAGACATGACTCAGTACTTTTTAAAAATTAAGTCATCCAAAGTACATTATCTAGCCACAGGGAATTTAAACTATGAATCAATAAAGGAAACTTATCTAGAAAGACATCTGAAAACACCCAAATGTTTAGACTTTAACCTAGCCCGAAGATCAAACTAAAAATTAAGAAGAAAGCTGCAATTTATTTTTAATTATAAATTGTCTTTATTCTTAAGAATGTCATGCATGTAGCCAATTAAATATGATCATACTCACTTTCCATTCCACCATAAACTCCTACCATATGCTCCCCAACATGCCCTCCTCCCAAATTCATTTACTCTTTTTTTTTTTTAGATTTATTTATTCATGTATATGAGTACACTGTAGCTGTCTTCAGACACACCAGAAGAAGGCATCGGACCCCATTACAGATGGTTGTGAGCCACCATGTAGTTGCTGGGAATTGAACTCAGGACCTCTGGAAGAGGAGCAAGCTCTTTTAGCCACTGAGCATTGCTCCTGGGCATTGTTATTTTAAATACGGTTTAAAAATTTCTGAGCCCCTTCCTCTGTTTTTGATAACCCACTAAGAGCAATTGGTGCTGCCCAAGCTGTGTCGGGGAGGAGCCACCTACTGGAGGACAGAAAATTTACCACTGGGAACCTCAAAAGAGAATGACTCTCTCTACCCTGAAAGATATCAATTGCTGATCTCTTCAGTAAAAGGTGGGACCAGGAAAGTGCCTGCCTCGTCTACACCATAATTATGGTTGGCATGAGCTTGTGCAGGTCTTGAGCAGTCAACCAAAGCTGCTCTGAGCTCAGGAGTGTAGTACCCATGTCATGTTCAGAAGAGCTCTGAGCTCAGGAGTGTAGTACCCATGTCATGTTCAGAAGAGTGTTTCATCGCCCACATCTTTCAGCTCTTACATTTTCTCTGTCTCCTCTTCTATGATGTTATGGGAACCATTCTGAAGTAATTTAATTTAGTGAGTGTGTGTTTGTGTGTGTGTGTGAGAGAGAGAGAGAGAGAAAGAGAGAGAGTGTGTGTGTATGTGTTTAGATTTGTGGTATGCTACTCAAGCAACAAATGGGGGGTGGGGTGGGAATGCATGTTCTTCATGCATGTAGTAGAAAGGAGGTCTTCAATCAGCATCCCTAGGAAAAACAAAACAGAAGAGAAAATAAACAAAGTGAGCAGTGTGTTATTTGGTTTAATCAGAGCTTTGTCAAAACACTGGATATTAACTACTTCAAGGGAAGAATTGTTTCCTTGGCTCATGGTCCAGACGCTTAGTCCGTGGTTGCCTTGGCTAATCGTCCAAACACTTCAGTCGAAGGTTGTCTTGTCCTGTGCTTCTGAAGAGAACATGATGGTGGGGATACCATGCTGCAGAAGTTCCTCACCTCCTGGTAGACCCGAAGGGGGGAGAGACAGGCACAAGATACCTGCAAGCTCAACCACTGTAACTTCCTTCCTGAGCTAGGCTGTACCTCCTCAGCTAACGTTTCCTCCCAGTCTCAAAGCAGTGCCGCCTGCTGGGGACTAAGGCTTCAATATATGAACCATTTGGGAAGAGAGGTAGCATTTTGTATGCAAATCACAATAATAAAGATCACAGTAGAAATCAATGAAATGGAGATCAATAAAACCAAATGCCTCTTCTTGGACAAAAACAAAAAACATCAACAACAACAACAACAAAAAAAACAATCATATTGATAAACCTCTATTGAGATGTACAATGAAAACCACAACAGAAGGCATAAATTACTAAGATTAGGAATGAGAAGGAGACTATCGACACAGGTAGTCAAAGAATAATAAAGAAATATTATGAACACCATATTGAACTTTATGTCAATAAGTCCAACAACTCAAATAAAAGCAAATACACAATTACAAAATTTGATTGCATTTCCATACAAGCGAACAATTGGAGTTGAAGTTTTAAAATAAATAGTGTCTACAATAACATCAAAAACATAAAATGTAGGAATAAATCTGACAGATGACGAACAATAGGACTCTCTGACATGTATAAGACATTGCTGAGAGAAATTAAACAAGATCTAAAGAGATAGCAAGGAAAAAAAGTCTTGTTCATGGATTGAAGTGAGTTAGAATGTCGACTCTCCCTCAGCTGGCCCATAGATCCAACAGAAACCCAATCAGAATCACAGAAGTCATACACACAGAAGCTGAAAGGCTGCCATTGAATCCAGAGTGAAATGCAAAGATTTCCATGTCTTCAAAAGGAGCTTCAGAGAGCAACTTCCCAAAAGGAGAGCCAGAGGCTACTACGGTCTTCCCACTTCTCAGTAAGAATCTTTCAAGTTGTACCTGCTCAAACTATAAATGGGTACTACTTTTCCCAAACCTAATTTTAAAATAAAACAAGAAGCTACGGAGGTAACTCAGTTTGTAAGTTCTTGCTTTACATAAGCATAAGGACCCGAGTTCAATCCCAAAAACTCACATTTGCAGCTGAGAATGGTGGTGCACACTTGTAATTTCAATGCTGGTAAAGCAGCAGTAGGCAGATTCCTGTGCTCATGATCAAGCCAGCTTAGCCAATAGACAAGTTCAATCTAATGAGAGCCTGTCTAAAAGTAAATCAAAGTGGACAACACCTGAGGAAGGATGAGAGAGGGTGACCTCTGGCCTTTCCACTCACATGTTCACATGTAAGCCCACAAACTCACATGTACTTGCACATGTGCATGTGCACGTGCACACTCAAAATAAAATAGTACCAGGTAACCAAAATTCTACCTCAATAATGACAGTAAGTTTTTCTGAACCTCGATTTGCTGATGTGTATCTTAGCAATAGCAATATCTGTGCTCAATTGTACAGTATACCGATGTGTTTATTGTTGGACAGTAACTCATTCCTTCACTGAGCAGAAATTTAAACTCAAACCAGACACTGCAAACCTGGTTAAAAGCCCATACATTGGGGGTTCAAAGATACTAGGAGGGAACCTGTTAGTGCTCATTGATTAAACAGATGTTATTGCCGAGCTGTTTCCAAATATTTAGGCTTATACTCAGACAGTGGCCAACAAAGCTTCTTTTTTCAATGAAGTTAATAAAGAGAACCATACTTGATAAAATACCGAAAATAAATCACTAAGGAGTTCTAGTCTTACACTAAATATTGTCTGTCCTCATCTTAGGGTTCCTATTGCTGTGGGAGTAAGGCACCACGACCATAAGCAAATTCTAGAGGAAAGTGTTTGTGTGGCTTTTAACTTCCACATCACAGCCATAGTTAAAGAACGTCAGGGCAGAAACTCAAGGCAGGAACCTGAGTGTAAGAACTGATACAGAAGTCATGGAGGACTGCTGCTTTCTGGCTTGCTCCCAAAGGCTTGTTCAGTTTGCTTTCTCATACACCTAGGACCACCTGACAGAAGGTGCCACCCACAATTGGCTGGACCTTTTACATCAATCACTATTTAAGAAAATGCATCACAGGCTTCTTCCCCACAGGCCTATCTGGTGGGGCATTTTCTCAATTAAGATCTTTCTTGCCAAATGGAACCAGTGTGTGTTAGGTTGACAGAAAACTCCCCAGTACACCCTTCAAGCTCAGAGCTCAGGGTAGGCAGAGGGATGTGAAGAGCTGGGAAAGGAGCTGGAGGCTGCTAGGAAACAGGAAATGCCATGGCTGTCACACTCATGAACTCTCAACAGTTGTGGTTTCCTGCACAAGATCAAGCCAAACAACGCTCCATCATTGATGGGAGAGGGAGCACATGAGGTTCCATTACCTAAATAGATGTTGTTAGTTAATCCCTGTTGAGGAAGGGGCACCTTTTTTTTCAGTGATGTAGCCACTGGTATGTTGCTTACAGTCTACTAAATACCTTCACACCTGTGCACATACAAGCAGCCCTGATTAAACTCCATAGGTTACAAAAATTTAAAAGGCATGCAAGTAGGAGAAGGGTATGTTGGCAAGGAGGCATGGTGAGTGATCAGGGTAAGAGAGAGGAACAGGGTAAATGAGATCTAAGTACATTATGTATCTGTATGAAATTGTCAATGAATAAATTAAAAGATATTTGTAAGAAATCTGTACCTCACCTGCTGTGTGCTGGGGCTTTTCCAGAGGACATCCATTCACCCTTGATGAGGCAGAAGAAGACATGATCCCTGTCTCCTGATGCCAAGATTGCAGGGATGAGATAATGTAACAAAAGATTAAGGGTATTGCCCATTATCCAAAAAGAAAAACATAACAAACACTGATGAAGAGGCAGAGGGAAGTACAACAGCAAAGGTCGATGCAGAGGTTTCTCAAAAGCCTAGAATAGACCTGCCATCCACTGCAGTTCTACCACTTACAGGTATTCCCTGAGGGGAGTTCAGTCAGCACATCATAGAGACTGGAACATCCATGGTTCCCAACAGTCACAATGTAGAATCCACCAAGGCACCCTTCCATGGATGAATGGGTGGATGGATGGATGGATGGATGGATGGATGGATGGATGGATGGATGGATGGATGGATGGGTGGGTGGATAGATGGATGGATGGATGGGTGGATAGATGGATGGATGGATGGATGGATGGGTGGGTGGATAGATGGATGGATGGATGGATGAATGGGTGGATGGATGGATGGATGGATGGATGGATGGATGGAT
>NW_022196894.1:4678032-4696644 GCF_008632895.1 Mastomys coucha
TGGATGAATGGGTGGATGGATGGATGGATGGATGGATGGATGGATGGATGGATGGATGGATGGAGAGAATGGTACATGCACACAATGGAGTTTTTATTCTGTCATAAAGAGGAATGAAGTATATTGCTTGCAGGAAAATTGACAAAGCTTGAGATCACCATGGTAAGTGAGATTAGCCTCTTCCAAAAAGGCAAGTATCCCATGCTTTTTCTCCTTTATGCGTCTAGGGGGAGGGAAGCATAAAGCAAAAGCAATAAGGAAAGGCAAGAAAAGAAGAGGAAATAAGAAAAAGTAGCAGATGAGTTGAATGTGATGAATGTACATTACATAAATGTATGGAAATATCATCATGGAAACCCTTGTTTTATGCAAGTAATAAGTACTAATAAATAAAGATAGATCCAGAAAGATGCCTCAGTGGGTAAAATGCTTAATGCCAAGTATAATGGCTTGAATTCAATCCCAAGGACCCACATAGCAAAAGGTGGAAGGAAAGAACCAACTCCTACAAGTTGTCCCCTGACCTCTGTGTGTGTTTATGCATGTACCTGTGAACACAGTACATCTGTACGTGTGCACAAGCACACACACACACACTACACGAATGCTTGCACAAAATAAATAAAATATATTAAATGAAGGTAGGTAGAAATGAAGATACAGCCTGGCATTCCCTATGTCTGAAAGTGTCTATAGATACTGTTAAAACCATCATGTGCTTCTAATACATGACAAGTAATTCTGCTCCTAGCAACCTGTCCTAAAAGAGTCAGCTGAATATGACCAAAATGCATGTGCAAAGTCACTTGTACAGCAAAGCACATTACAACTAGAACCGTCACCCTTCGAGGAATATTGAATTGCTTGTGACAGATCTGTTCAAAGGGATGTTGTGCAGTCATTAACATATTTTGTTATAAAAATCAATCCTTTTAAACTATCTCTTAAAGCTTTTACACACAGGAAGACCTAGATGCAGAATTGAGCAAAGCACAAAAGGATTACAGGTTTAACATGGTCTCCATAATAGAAAATAAGAAGTCATTAATAATACCACTATTAATAACAATAATGTAAGAAAATGGGCCAAAGACTTTCTAAGTGGCTGCTTCCGGGTGAAGGAATTAAGAATGATTTTGCTCCTGCTTCCTCATTGCTGTACTATCATATCTTTAGAAACTCATCATAGATCACTTTTATAGTCAGGGGAAAAAGTGAGCATAAAATTATGTGTGGGAGAAAAGGCGAGGAGAAAATGCAGGAAAATATTAGCCGTGGTTATGATAGCGCTGAGATAGTTGGAGGTCCTTTTATCTTTTCAGGATTTTATGTGTGGTAGTTTCTCACTTCTGTAGTAGTAAAATATACAAAATTAAAAATTAGTAATCCCAGAGTTATTTATAAGACTGAAAAGCTAAAAAAAAAAAAAAAAAAAAAAAAAACAACATAAATATTCAATTGAAGACTAGTTGAGTCAGTGTCTAAGTGCAGAAAGGGACATTGTGCAGCCATTGCAAATAATGTCTGTGATAGGCCATAACGGTGGAAGAGAATATTTATGGTATACAGTTAAGCCAAAACTTTGCAGTAAGGAAGTTCCCCAATGTTTCATCAGAAAATACTAATAGGGAAAATATTTAGGATAAAATATGCATGAGTATTACAGTTGTTATGTGCAATTTGTAATTCTTACTTCAACTGCTTTGCTTCTTTCTTACCATCTTATACATAATGAACACATGTAGCTTATTTTAATGCCAACGTGTTTGTGTGTTTGCACACGTGCACACATGCAGATTGTGTGCTTGTAGGTGTGTGTGTAGTGTGGATAGTGTGTGGTTTGTGCATGTGTGTGCAGATGCACTGTGTTCACAGGTATGCATGTGTGCCTCTGTGTGTGTGTGTGTGTGTGTGTGTGTGTGTGTGTGTGTGTGTTCTGAAAATCAAACTCAGGTCCCTATGCTTGCAAAGCAAGCACTTTACCAAGTGAGCTATCTCCCTCCCCAGCTTTATGTTTTAATATTGTCAAATGAATTAGGGTTTCTCATCATGTCAATTAGCCTTGCAGAGTTCTGACCAAAATACACAAGAGATTTATGCAAAAGAAGGGCTTGTCAGTTTGGGGCACACAGTTCCAGGGGTTCCATGCCCAGTTCTTTATATCCACCAATTCTGGCCCCATGGTAGGACTGTGGGGTGGACAGGAAACATATAAACAGGAAGATACCCACAAGAAACTTCCTTTTGTGACTTATCCCAACTATCCCAATATTTTGCCATATCTGAGTCATATCCTTATCTTTATTTTTAGAGATGTAGACCATCTCATCAAATATGGATGAGTTTCCTTTCTGGGTACCAATAAGAAGAAAGGGAACAGGATATTTGGTTCATCAGTTTATTTTGATACGTCATTCTGATACTTTATAGACTCCAAGCTCAGTTGACAGCACCCACATCAGGAGCGCACAACCACCTCTTAACACCAGTTCCAGACGATCTGGTATCCTCTTCTGATCTTCTTAGGAACTTATATTCTCTCTCTGTCTCTCTCTGTCTCTCTGTCTCTCTGTCTCTCTCTCTCTCTCTCTCTCTCTCTCTCTCTCTCTCTCTCTCTTTCTCTTTCTCTCTCTCTCTCACACACACACACACACACACATACACAAAACTAAAGAACATTTTAAGGGAAAGACATAATCAGTAAAACTGTATGTATGTACAAAGGAAGTTGTTTAATAATAGTAAAAATAATAATAATAATAACAATAACAATAATAATAAATAAGATACAGCTGATTTCCAAAGTCTGGCCTCTTCTTTTTTATTTCTTGGACATAATATATATAGAGTTCTTTCTCATCCCTGCTTCCCTTCTAGATAGGATGGTGATTTACATCTGGGTAATGGAATAGAAACAGATTACTGAATGCCCTTCTGAGACCAGACATTTAAGAAGTGATAAGTCACCACCTCCCTGCTATATTGCCCCATACCCATCTTGATAAATTTAATAAGCAGACAATAAATGACAAAAAAAGCTGCAAGGAAGAAGAGCCATCAGTAGTTTCCACTGAAGATGTGCTGTGTCCCTTGAATAACACAGAACTATTGCCTACAAGAAATAAGCTGTGACTATTTATCAGGTCTGAAGATATTTGTTACTTCTATTAACTCAAGCCTTACTACATTATTGTGTTGTGAGGTAATCTCACCAGAGACTACCATGTAGATAATCATAAAACCAAAAAGAAAGTCTTTATTGCTGGCTGGTAGCTACACAAGAAACATGTCCAAATCATGCAGCCCCAAATCCTACAGATTTTATGCACAACAATCACGTTCTGGTCATCACAATTCAGTTAGTAAGTAGAAATACAGAAGCCAAAAAGCAATATCAGTACATTTAGGGACTTTTTACTTGGGAAATTTCCTGGAGCTATAAACTAGGTCTTTGTTCCCACTTTGGCAGATGTTGGGGCCTACACAATGGTTTTTAAAGTCAGAACTATGCTTCTAATGTAGTGTCAATTGTGCTAGGGTCTAGGGCCCGTTACAATTACATGGGTCGACGGAAGGGCATGAACAGATAAAACTATATGTGTTGTAAGTGGTACAACATACAAAGAATAATTCTAAAGCTATACACCTAGCCCAACTCACAGAAAGTTCAGTGAGAAGCTTGAAATTCCAAAGTAAGCACTCATTAACTATTAGTCAAATGGTGAGAGCTATAATTCTAGGAATGTCAAACAAATATAAGGCACAAGGAAACATTATTCACTAGCCTCCAAGAAAGTGCTGAAGATGCTGAGAAATGGTTCTGGAACTGTGCTTTTGATCACCATACTTAATGAAAGAAAAGTCTCTAAAAGACATCTTAGATGCCCATAGCAAGCCTGAGAACAGGAGATTTGTTTCAGAAAAAAAAAAAAAAAAAAAAAAAAAAACGAGATTTGGAAAGGATACACTTGCTTCATTGGGTGCTCATCCATGTGGAAGACAGACCAACGAAAAATGGTCTTCTCTACCTCTCTGCAGAGGAGCCTGAGGGCTTTGGTGCATATCCTAACAGTCAACATCCACAGCTTTTAAACAGTTGGCTTAACAACTGCCTTTAATTTCACTGAACATAAGTTATTGATCTTGATCTCTGTTGCCTGGAAGCCCAATCCTGATTGTTAATTGAGCTATTGATTTCTGGCTCACATTAACTGTTCCCAAAGGGGTGAATCCTAGGTAATGTGGGCAGGTGTGCTGCAGGCAGTGGAGGAGGTGAGGGCTCTGTAGAAAAGTGATTTTAATTAGTAATAATAGCTTCATACTTAGCTGACTGGCTTGTAATACGCACAGTGACACACTTATACATCAGGCAGCAAACCAGCAGTCGTCCCTTCTATAAGAAAATTAAATTGGGTCAATTATCTAACTGTTGGGTGATTTCAGATAGTTACTTAACTCAAAATGAACTTCTTGCTACATGCATCAAATCCATAGCTCACCCCACAAGGGAGGCTCCAGCTCAGAAATAAAAATTAGTCTGTCTGGCCCCTCCCCTATCCTTCCGACCTAACATTTAATGCTTAAGTTTTTCCAACAAACAAATAAAATGAGCATTTCCAGGGGAATGGTTGCATAAAAGTATTTGCATCTCTGCTGTAAAATAATGATTATGTAGTCACTTGTTGATACTAATTATTGTTGCAGAGCAGATTCCATAGTAGATTCACTGTAAGCTAAAAAGCAAAGTCCCATTCTAGAAAGGTATACATGACAGGAACACAATTTTATAAAACAAGCAATTAGCAACAGCCCTACATTATCACATAGGCCAAAAGAAAGGCATGTTAACACCACTAACATTGCAGTGTGGGGAGAGTAGAGGAACATGTTTCCTTTAAGATGTAGGACATTGTACATGACATATTGTACACTTGTTATAAATACTCATCATTAACTCAGTCCCCTACCAACAATCTGATGTAGGTACTGTGATGATTTGAATAAGAATAGTCCCCATATGTTTGAATGCTCATGTGTTTAAATGCTTGGTCCTGAGTTAGTGAAATTGTTTGGGAAGGATTAGGACGTGTGTCCTTGTTAGAGGTAGTATGTCACTGGGGATGTGCTTTGAGGTTTGAAGAGTCCCCACCAGGCCCAGTTTCTTTCTCTCTCTCTCTCTCTCTCTCTCTCTCTCTCTCTCTCTCTCTCTCTCTCTCTCTCTCTCTCTCTCTCTCTCTCTCTCTCTCTCTCTCTCTCTCTCTCTCTCTTTCTCTCTCTCCTTTCTCCCTACCTCCCTCTCTTCTCCCCTCTCTCTCCCTTTCACTGTCTATCTGTGTGTCTGTCTGTTTGTCTCTGGCTACTGCCTAGGGATCCAGATGTAAAGCTCTCAGCTACAGTTCCAGCACCATACCTGTCTGCTTCCCCACAAGGATGATAATGAGCCTTCAATACTGTAAAGCAGGCCCCCAATTAAATGCTTTTCTATATGAGTTGCCTTGGTCATGATGTCTTTGCCCCAGTAATAAAACTCTAAGGTGAGTGCCTTTATCATTCCTATTCTTTATTTTTACTGAGGAACAAAGAGTTTACTAATTATTTGAGTGATGAGCTAAAACGTTGTCACTGTTGCTTGGGTTTTTAAACACTATGCTCTGCCTGCCATCTTTATAAAAGGAAAATCACCAGTTAATGATGATGTTTAAGTTAGGATAGTAGGAATCTAGGGGTTTCTCACATATTGTTCAAATATTTTATGATAAGGATAAGGTGTTGATTTAGCTAAGATTACTCAGTCTCACTCAGTCAAACCCTTGGCCTACTTGTCGTATTTAACAAGCACCTATTGAGTTCCTACTATGCACCTGTCAGCATCTACATAATCCCATTTCATCTTCATGCTAGACATATAGTGTTCTATTACAATCCATATTGTGCAGATGTTGAAATAAAAGCTAAAAGAAGTTTCTTATACAAGTTCTTAGAGAAAGTGCTAGTTGAGTTCTGAGTTATACAGGGAATCTCATCTCTAGTTTACAAAGTTCATTTTGAGATATAAAGTCACTTACTGTCTACCACATAGTGGCAGAGCTGGGACTTGAACTAGAGCCTCTGTGACTTCAAAGATCATGCCAGAAATCAAACATGGGCATTGTTAAACCACAGTGCTAACTTCTCAGTTAAAGCTACCACTAACCCAGGTTGTTATTGACTCACAGAGAACACCTATTGGGTATTCATAGGTTACCAAGGACAACAAGATGAGAAATCAACAAACGACTTCAAATGACCTCTGCCCTTGAAGAATCTACACTCTGAGCACAGAAAAGAAGCAAGTAGTTCTGCCAATTATAAGAGAAGGCTTCTTAAGGGAAGGGGTAGTTTATATAAGCTCTAAATGAAATATAAGTATTCACTACAGATACTACATAAGAAGATGTGTCCAACATGTTCATGACTTGTATGAAGAATGGATAGATGACAGTGATCATGATCATCATCAGAACAGTGATGATAGGATGATGGTAGTGATGATGATGATGGTGATAGCAATAATTATAATGGTGATTATAATAATGCTTGTTGTGATAATAATGATGATAGTAGCAGTGGTCCTGCTATTTATCGTGTTAAGGATGATGATATTAAGAAAGCTGGTAGTGGTAGTATGGACCTGGTGGTGGGGAGAATGTTGTTGTCATCATTGTGGGTGGTGGTGCTGGTGCTGGTGGTGGTAATAGCACTGGTTAAAATAGTGGTGAGGATTATATCAGTGATCATAAAGATGATGGTTGTGGTGAAAACATCATGATGATAATGACAGGTTGCAGTGGTGGTTTTGTGGTAATGATAGTAATGGTCATAGAACAGTGATGATCCCGGTGGTGGTGGTGGTGGCAATAGAACTGATCACAGCAGCAATAGAACTGATAACAGTGGCAATGATGAAATAATATTATGAAGATGTTTTGTTGAGAGCTTTCTAATCAGCAAATGTGACGAGAGCTTTATACAAATTCATTTAGCTCTACAAGGTAGATTTCGTCAATATCCTCATTTTATAGATGGAAACATGGAGGGTTAGAAAGATTGAGCAATGTGACCAGTTTTCTACAGACAATAAGCCAAAGAATCCAGATTTGACTTCAAGGAAACTGCCTCTAACAGTGCTCTTTGCAAGGCTTGTAAAGAATACTCATGACAGAAGCATAAAGTATAAGTGGGCTGATTTTGGGAGGGAGGCATGTTAAATACAGGGCATCAAAGATTTCCTGAATATGGCCAGTCACAGATAAACAGGGACCTCAATAGCAGAGTATACACAGCATTCTGATTCTTATTAAAGGACTAAGTTGAGTCCAGTGCTGTTATCCTCATTTTCAAGGCCCTCCTTTTCTTTCTGGCTGTCAACTGCAGGCCAGTCCCAACCTCTAGAAGCCAACCTCCTTCTCTATAGCCCACTCTCTCACTTCCAGACCCAGTAACAGTAAACTGAGCCCCTTTCTGCTGGATGGCTGCCTCCTCCTTCTTGTACCTCATCTCTCTAAGCCAACAAAGAGAGTTCCTCTACTTTCAGTGGCACAAACATTTAGGTTGGACCGACCCATTTAATCAGGTAATTGTGGTGTCTCAAGATCTGTAACCTTCATTGCTCTTGTAAAGTTACTTTTTCTATGTTGGATGAGACAAACCTTTTTAAAAGGACCTTCTTCTGAAAAATAATTTTAACACTTTTTTTAATCAGCAAGCCTCTACAAAATCCAAATGCCTCAAAATCCAAATGTCAATCTATTTATGTTCTTCATGTAGATCTGTACTTTATGCATAAAGAGATTTTTATTGCCAAAAAAAAACAACAACAACAAAAAGAAAACATGGTCACACTGTTTGACAACTGACCATACCCAGTTGTAAAGGTAAGCTTCAGTGTTGCCCTTTTCTGCACAAATTGACTTGGGCAATGTCTGAGCATTGGTCAAATCTGAGTGAATGTTTAGTTGTCAAAGTGGAGAGATGCTGTTGATATTCAGTCAGCAAGGCATCCTGAGATGCTAGTAATATCACACAATAATCAGAGTAGCAGCCTAATCACCACAGATAATTCTAGGATCAAAAATATCAGAAATGCTGAGGTTGAGGTCAGCCTGCTTTTTCTCATTTTTTCATGTTAAAGTATATATACACAATAAACACAGAAACTAGAGGGTATACGTGCCTGAGGCTTCTAGAAAGACACCCTGTGATCACATCTAGCCCAGTATATCCAGAGGTACCCGGATGTACAGTGGCTTCTCCTTTCGATAGTCCTTCTCTACATTAACTTGAAGGACTTGGTCTGCTACAAATGGTTCAGTCTGGTTTCTCATATCTGAGCCCCCAGCTGAGTTCAGGAAGAACCGGAGTCTATTTGATGAGTGTAAGCTTCTGGCAAGCACTGTTTAAGATGGAGGAGTCCTCTGATAAGAGACATCCACGTGGCCATGGCCAGTGTGATTCCAAAAGCAGCAGAGGAAGTACATCTGACCTTGTGCAGGCTGGAACCCGGTAGAAAAGAGAGCAACACTGATTTCTGACAACTGTCAAGTGAGAGCTACTTTGGGCTGAGTTGTAGGGAACTGGAGATCTATAAACCTTTTTATGTGCAGTAGGAAGGAGCTGGCATTGTTTCCAGAGTTTCCCAGGCGAGAGGAGAGAAGCAAGAGGCTGAGTGACAGTCGGGCAAGGATTAAGTTTACCTTTTATTAACGGGCTCATAACGCTACTTTAAAAAAATAAATTAAAGCTAGAAAAATATCTTTGGATTTACTGCCTGAAGGGAAGGGGGTGGAAGCTTTACAGATCAGCCCTGTTGTCACATTGCAGAGATGTGCTCTTGCTAGATCAGCTGAATGTCTAGAGGCTGCAAAGCATACCCCAAGGCACACTGCTCTTGCTCTTTGACCCTGGGTAATTGGCACCTGCAGTGTGTGGAGCTGAGTCCTGAGATGGGTAGCCCTCCACAGCCCAGACTATATTCTACAGGAAGAGCCACTGGGAGCCCATTCCTCATCATCCAACTAAACCCTGAGTCGGAAATCTGTAAATCACCCTGACAGCTCCCTTGTGCTTGAGCCCCTAGGCTGGTCCTATGACTCCCTGCTAATCTAGATGCAAGCCCTTGAGCCTCACACCATTTTGCAGAATTTTTTTCCTACCTTGCCTCTGCCATTCCTCTTTGCCCAGTCCCATTGTCTTTTCTCTTTTATTTCTGTCAATTTTCTACCATCCCTCTCTCCTTTCTTCTCAAGGAATTTCTTTTGCTACCAGTTAAAAGAAGGCAAATATAATCGTGTTATATGCTATAGATAATCTAGGGAGGCTTTTAAGAGATTAAAAGAGATAGAACACACACACACACAAATCATGGCTTACATTCACATCTCGATCTATCTCTAATATCATTTGCACTGGCTCATTTTAACTATCGAACTTGACAAAGCCTAGAACATCCTGGGAAGAGAGTATTAGCAAGCAATTATCCAGATCAGGGCTGACTGTGGGCATGTCTTATGGAGGACTGTCTTCGTTGTTGAGGTGGGAAGACCTGCTTTGAAAGTGGGCAGCACCATTTCATGGGCTGGGCCCTGAACTCTCTAAGAGCAGAAAAAGAAAAAGAAAAAGAAAAGGAAATTAGCTGAGTCCTAAAAGAACAAGGATGCATCCATTTTATGTCTCTCAGCTTTGGACATGATACTTCAAGTTCCTACGTTTATTTCCCAGAAATAATGGACAAAAGCCTAACACTGAAAGTCAGTAAGCCATTTGTCATATTTTATCACAGCAGTGAGAATGAACTAGAACATTGCACACACACACACACACACACACACACACACACACATGCCACTTCCTGGCACTGTCACACACAGCATACTACCCTTACCCTCCACATACGATCATTACCCAGAAAATGCTTTCCTTAATGCTAAAAGATCACTGATTCATTCACTGAATTCGCAGAAGACTCAAATGAAGCTAACTCTATGACCCATTTTTCAGATGCACAAAGAGAGGCTTGAGAAACTACAATGACTATCAAAGATGGATCATGACAGAGATTGGATTTGAACCCAGTTGTGACCAGTAATATAACTGAGTGACTCTATTTCTTCTAAATCTGTGTCCTGCATTGATTGTCTCTCCCTTAAAAACCTTCCCTTTGCGTGGTAAGACCATCTGCTTTCCTGGTTTGCACACACTCTAATATGTGTGCATCCTGAAATCATTTAATTTTGTTTCACGTAACAACTTATTGAATGCCCAAACCATTATAGAATTGACATTAAGGTACTGAATAAGAACCAGCCCCCAAAATGTGGTGGCCTCTGGATTTGAGTCTGACACCAGCACTGAGTCTTAGGTGCTGGGTCCTTGAAGCCTTGTTACAAAGCAAGTATTCAAACTCCATATGAAGAGTAGGTGAATGGAGGCCATGTCAGAGGGACATGGCACCATCTTATTGGCATTCCATCTTAGAAATAATCATGAGAAAATACTCTCATTAGGACTATCTGTGGCCATATCTCACTGTCAATATCACCAATGACATCACTAGTCCATGGCTATACCTCACTGTCCAGATTACAAATGATGTCACTTGTTCTTCTCAATACTTCTTTTGCTGTCCTAAGATTTGAAACTAGGGCATCATTATCCTAGGCAAGCATCAGATAACACATCTGTAGCCCATTTTCTTTACAATTCATTTTATTTTTGAAACAGCCTTCCCTTTGACTTGCAAACCTCCTGCCTCAGCATCCCAAGTACTGGCCTGTGCCAGTAGAGACAGTTTCATAAATGTTCACTGGGCTCCTACTAAGTACTAAGCATGGTGCTAGATGATAGAGATATGCTAATGAGTAAATGCAACACCCTTAGCCTTAACAGAAGTGTTTAGAAAAACAACAAAGGACAAATATGATAGAGTTACTTGTAATGGGGTCAAGCAGGGGGTACCAGAGAATTATTTGCATAGGGGTGAGGTCATACGTATGTGCTCGACCACATGCAAGGCATGGGAGGATTCCTATAGAAAGTGATGTCTGAGCAGAGAGACTTAAAAGATACGGTGAAATTAGCCAGGTCAGTGTGTGTGTGCCTATGTGTGTGATCACACGTGCACATACAAACACAAGTGCATATGTGCAAGCTAGCATGTGTACTCGCCTGGGGAAGGTACACAAGAAGGGTGTGCTAGGCACAGGTAAGGTGTCTTCATGGGTAAAGTTACTGGTTTCCAAGCCTGACAAACTGAATTCAATCCCCAGGAACCCACGTGGTGGAAGAAAAGAACTGATTCCTACATGATGTCTTCTGACCTCCATAGCCGCATTTCCAGGAAATAAACAAAATGCAGTTTTTAAAAGAGAGGTATTTTAAGTAGATGTCAGTATATGCAGGAAGCAGAGAGGAGAGAGAATGGAAAATGTTCATCAAGGAACGTGCATGTGCTCAGCATGCAAGATAGGCAGGAACTGAAGCAGGAGAAGGGCTTCCTTCTGTTGAAGAGCTTCCGATTTACCAGAGTAAATGGTAACCTTCGTTCTATAATTTCGGGAGGGGAGAGGAAAAGAAAGAGGAGGGGAAATACTTCATGGGAAAAGAATGATATTCACAGTGTGCTGAACACAGTGGGTTGTTCCACATGGTAGAAGACTAAAACGCAGCATAGGAAACAGATGTAAGGGCTCGTTCGTGTGTTTCTCCAACTGAACAGTTTGCTTGAGTGCTGGTTTTCAACCCATTATCCCCTTGTGAATGTAGGGGACCTTGGTGATCAGATAGATATCTCACCTGCCTCAGGGACCACTCTACAGTTATCTTCTTTTTATAATACTTTTTAACCCCTTGTTACTTTTTAAAAATAAATTCCTAGGTTTTTAATGTCCACTATTGAACAATATAGATTATATTTGAACAAAACTGTATATATCAGTTACTGGAGTGGAATAAGAATAACCAGAAGAAGACAAGGTGCAAGTCTCAGCTTGGGACCAAGTGCAAACCTCATCTCAGCTTCTGACTCCGAGGAGCCATGAAAGCCAGAAACACTTGGGCTCAGAAGCAGCTGAGTTGAAGGATTTGAAGGGTAGGTGGGACATATCCACAAGGTCAAAGTCACTTCACTGTCTTTCAAACACTCTTCTCACATCCTCCACTGCTTGCTTCAAACCCCAGCAAGCTTATCTACAGGGTCAGATGACATGAATTGAGTACCAGTAGCTTGCCAAGTCCTGGAAAATCAGAGATACATGTCTCATTCAATGTCACTGAAGATCTCAAAATCTAATCCATGAACAACTAGAATTGGATTAAAGGAAATAAGCTTTAAGTAGTCATTATCCTACATAACACCCTTTGAGTCTGCTTTATAACATGAATTATTTCTGTTAATCCTCACAGCGGTCCCAGAAGGTAAGTTTTTACTGAGTCCCTTTTCTGAGCGAGGAAACAAGCTCTCAGAAGTCTAGCGAAATCTGACGGGTCATCACAGGAAGGTGGAAGAGGGACAGAGAATCCCTCAATGCCTGAGCCAGCCCCCGTGTGTGTGTGTGTGTGTGTGTGTGTGTGTGTGTGTGTGTGTGTGTGTGTGTACTGTGTTTAAGTGCATGTGCACATGTATATCCATGCATTGAAAGGCCAAAAGTTAATGTCAGATGTCTTCTTCAGTGGCTTTCCACCTTGGTTTTTGAAACAGAAGCTTAGCAATTCAACTAGTCATAGGCATTCTCCTGTCTCTGACTCTTCAGCTCTGGGATTTACAAGCATGGCTACCACTCCCAAGTTTTACGTGGTGCTGAGGATGAACTCAGGTCCTCAGGATTGTTCAGCAAGCACTTTTACTCACTAAGTATCCTTTCAACACACTAAGCTCCCACTCAGGGTAATGTGCAAGCTATAGCTGTGGGCTGGAGGAGATATGGAGAGACAGGGATTCCATACAGACAGCCCCAGCTTGGGCCTCTGCTCTACAGTTGTTGTGGGGCTAGAGCAGAAGGATATAGAAAAGAGGTCACTACTCACACACAGCAAATAGGCTGTGATAAAAGGCTATGTGCAAAAAGGCTGATGATAACAAGAAAAATGAGTTAAATTGAGCCTCCTTCAGGTCTCCACCCTCCTAAGAACATAGGTGGGCACGCATGCCCTCCTAAACAGAGAGCATGAGCCACATGGCTGTTCCAAAGGTTTCTCAAGTTTTCTGCATTAGAGGCATCAGTATGAAAAGCTCTTGCTAAGCAATGCCCCACAAAACACTGTGCTTCCTGTGTAGCTATACCACATCCAGTTCACACTGTGCCTGGGTTTCCTGTGTGGCTATATCATATCTGGTTCACACTATGTCTGCCTCACTAATCTTTCCCTCTGTTACCCAAGTGTGGTTCATGTCTTTTGTACTGCTTTATTCTTTCTTCTGCCTCAGCCCAACTGCCAGGTTTCTTTAAGAGATTTTCTTCCCATCACTCACATCTCAGCTAGAAGTTTTACTTCTAGAGAAAAGTTTGCCTTGAAGTCTTACCTCCCACCATCCCAGAGACCTTCAGAGAAAGACAAAGACAGGAATTAATTTTACTCCTGTGTCTAACATTATGAAAATATCTTCAGTGCTAGAGGAATAAATACCACAGGTACTTGGTATGTGTAGAAATGTAGAACTCCATTTCCATGTAAATGACCCAGACAAGCAAAGTCCTGACTCACTCCAAGAATATTCTACATGGACGGGGTGGGGGGATGTTCACAAGAACAACACCAGATGTTGCACTGAAAATCACCCATTCTGACACCTGAAGGCTACCAAGGGAGGTGCTGGGACTGGAGTGTGGGCAAGGCAAAAGCAGCAGAACAGAGTTCATTTAGAAGTGACTTTACATATTATATTAATTCCCAGTATAATTCAGGAGTCTGATTGGGGATGGAAGGATAATGGAAAGAAGAGTCCTTTAAAAGTGCTGAAGACAAAGCAGAATCCATAACTCCATCTCCAGGTAATGGTAGTTGAAATTGGCTGTCCCTGATTTGAATAATCTTGATGGCATCGTTATTTTTAATTGTGATTAGTGGTCTTAATGTGCCAATAAATAAGACAAGGGAGAAGGCACAACCTTGCCTTGTCCCACAAATGATTTGGAATGGAGACTACTAGAGGCAGGCAGGCTCAAATAGGCAGAGCCACCACTCAGACAGTATTTCAGAACTAAAGGATAAATTTCAAGAGCATTTGAAACAGAATGCTTACGAGTAAATTTCCTCCACTCCAAGGTCAAGTAATTCCACCAAATAAAAACATAAAGAAACACTGATCCTGTGCAGCCAGGTGCAGCTTTCTGGTGGGAAACAGTCTGATCCAGAAACCAAGTATCCCATTGGAAGTGGCACGCCCGGCTCCATCAAATTGTTTCTTAGCAGCATTGTTCAGCCCTGAAGCAAGGCGTGGCCAAATGGAAGGCTCTTCTCTGATTTTAAAATATATTCTCAGAGTTAGGAAAAATCAAAGTGTAAGTAGTTAAGAAGGTGATCATAGAACCAAGATGGCCAGAAAAGCAAGACTGCTGCCAATAGCAGGTGCATTCTTAATCAACCTCTGCCCCGGAGAAATGGTATTTCCTGAATTGCCACAGTGATGCACTATGCCATAGTGCCATAGTGCACAGGACTGCACTATGTTTGGGGAGGTTTGGGAGAGAGAGGATGAAACAATTAACACCTGTTTTCTCACATCTCTAGAGGCCAGAAGTCTGGAATCAGTCATGAAGCCAGTCTCCTAGCTTCACACTGTGGCTAGTCTTTCCTCCAGTCCATCTCCATGGTCACATAGTCACCTCCCTCTGTGTGTTTGTGACTTTGTGTGCCAGTCTCCCCTGTGTATCTACCCATTTCTGTGTCACTTCAACTTTAATGACACCATGCATAGTGGATTCTGGGCCCACCTTCCTCTAATCTACCCTCAGTTACATCTAAATTATATCCACAGAGACTATATTTCCAAAAGAAGATGCACACAGAACAAGGCTAAACATCTGTTTGGGGAGTCTTACAGTTCTATCCTCAACAGGAAATAAGTTGCTATGGTGAGAAAAAAGAGCTAAACAAGAAAGGGGGGGAAGAAGGAAGGAAAGAAGGGGAAAAGGAAAGGGAAGGGGGGAGGGAAAGGAAAACAGAAAGGAAGAGATGGGGGAAAATGGAAGAAAGAAAGAGATGAGAGGAAGGAAGGGAGGTGAGAGGCTTCAGTAATGCTTACTTAACATGGAAGCCTGTGGACATTACCCACTATTTGAAGAACATATCTATTACAACAAATCCATTCTTAAGTTAATATACTGTTCTTAGTTCTGTAAGTCCTATTGGCCTATATCACAGTACATTAAAATTTCTTCTGAATGTCACTCAGTTGCTAGACAACAGGAATGAGTATTGCTCCCTCCCTTCAGTCCAATCCAAACAAGGCTCAGGAAGGCTAAATGGTTTGCCAGAGCTATGGCAGATGTAATTTTAATTCAGAGACCAGGTTGCATTATACTGCAATAATTTTCTAAATTTTAAACTTCAGTAATTAAGTAGCTGAATAAGAACATGAATAGGTGAAGAAGCTCTACGTTCACTCATGAAGTAGTCTCCAAAGCTTCTGGAGAAACCCTAAGAACTGGAATAATAGAAAAGGGAATTTAATCTATTTGTACCAGCATTTAGCACAGATTTAATCATGGTGTTCCCAAATAAGATCCAATACTTTTAAAAACCAAGCCTTTTGATTCAAAATAGTCTTTTTTACAAACTGACCCATGTCTCTGGCCCCAGATATTTATTAACAATAGTCACTTGGCATTTTAATTGCCTACCCTATTGCTGTTTATTTGACTGAAGCATTAGTTTGCTAGAAATGCTCTAACAAAAAAACCACAAGCTGGATGACTTAAACCACAAACTTATTTCCTTACAAATTTGGAGACTAAAAGGTCAAGGAGTTGACAAGATTAATTTCTACCTAGAACTAGGAAAGACTTGCTCTGTGCCTCTCTCCAAAGTTTTAGTTAGCCTTCTCCTTCCTGTTTCTTCCTCTGCTCCATGTCCATGTCTCCTCCTCCTCTTCCTCCTCCTCCTCCTCCTCCTCCTCCTCCTCCTCCTCCTCCTCCTTCTCATTGTCTTTTTCTTCTTCTTCTCTTCCTTCTCTTCCTTTTAGTTTTTGGAGAATCATCACCATTCCAGTTTAGAAGCCACCTAATGCTTTCATTTTAAATCACCTCTTTAAGGGCTCTGTGACACAATATGGTTACATTCTAAAGACCTGGACACTATAATATCAATATAGAAACTTGGGAAAGACACAATTCATCCCATACCACTGTTTTCACTTGTACCATGGAGACCTAAGGCAAAATCTTTAAGACAAGTTTAGATAATTCCAATGAATGTACAGCTTCATTTAGGTCCTGGGTTTCATCATTCTCAATACAAGGAGTAATTACATGTCTAAGATATTAAATTTCTCAGATACAGGGATATTGCAGATCCCAAACTATGCATAGTCCTGAGTAAACTTTGAACCTCAAGTTTAAAGTCAGGAAAACTAAGAGTATATAGAAGCTATGTGAAAATTAGCTGGGCCTTGAAGAATTAGTAAAAATAGGTATGGGGTTCAGGAGGAAGGGCAATGGAAGGTAGAACCGAGAAGACCAGAGGTCAAAAGTCAACCTGTTTCCTCTGCTTTGAAGGATCTAGTGGATGGACTTTACAACTACTAGAGTTGTCAAAAGAAATGCTCAGTTCTTCATTTGCCATTAAGACTTTGATGGGGTGTGTGTCTAGAAGAGGGTTATATTTGTGAGTGCAGGCTTGCCTGTGCCACAGCACGCATTTGAAGGTCGGGGCACAGCCTATGGTGTCAGCCTTTAGGGCACAGCCTATGGGGTCAGCCTTTGACTCCCACCTTGTTTGAGGTAGAACCATTTGCTGTTTACCTCTCCAACTGGCCCATGAGTTTCTGAGCATTTCCCTGTTTAAGCCTCTCATCTCACCTTAAAAGAGCAAAGATTGCAGATGCATGCTACCATATCCAGCTTTATCTGGGTTCTGGGGACCCAAATTCAGGTACTCTTGCTTACATATCAAGAGCTTTATCCACTGAGCCATCTCCCCAAGAGCCCTAAACAGAGGGTGCTATGTCCCAATGTGAAGTTCTTTTCCATCTCTCAAGAGTGTGTTTCCTCTTTTGATGTGTCTGTTCTTGCCAATTATCACACTAAGCTAATGGAGGGGAGTTAACAGGAAGTGTCAGAGAGTTTTATAAAATTATCGTGTCAACTCTCTTCTTGTCAGTGTGCATAAGGGAAGAAGACAAGAAAATGATATTGTCATTTAGTAGTTCACTTAGATCTTCATCTCTTATCACTCATCATTACTCCATATTAATGACTCTGTATTGGTAATCTCTGCCTGTCAGTTATCCCATAACGGATCTCACAGCAATTGTGGCTGGATTGTGGCCTTTCATTAAGAAGCAATTTGAACTGAATTTAACTTGGGAAGACTAACAGACTAAAACCATTACCTCTCCCCAATTCCTTACTTCTAACCAAGGAGCATGCAACCAGAAACAGGTGGAGAAGAGCATGGCTCTTGAAGGCACATAAGCTTAGACTTTGATGCTGCCACTACCTGGGTATATTGCCCTAGCTGTACCAGTTTACACCTGGAGTCTCAGTTTCCTAATTGCAAAATACGTAGTATGATCTTCTCCAGGGGAATTACTGTAGAACCTGAAATAAATGTGAAATGTTTGACATGTTGCTCAGCCCTAAGTTGGTACCCACTTATGGCACCAACGTTTAATTAGTATAAACAGTGAGAGAAGCTTGATGGGTAGCTCCTTCCAAAAATGATGCCCAGTACTCTCTTTTTCCCAGCAGGAAGTAAGCAAAGAGCTTGTTGAATTCTTTTTTTTTTTTTTTTTTTTTTTTTTTTTTTTGCTTGTTGAATTCTTACTGCAGTATCTGGCTCCTACTATGTGCCAGGTATGATATCTTCTAGTGGGTCCTTCAATGCACCATGCTGTCTCCAGCCTCACAGGTTCCTCTCTTTGTTGGGATACTCTATTCCCTCTTAACCCTGATGACCTATGGGAAATAAAATGCCATTTCCTCTGAGGTTAGCTTCCTTGGGAAGGCCTTCCCTAACCCCCCTGAACACCAGGAGACATGACTTCTTACAGCTATTATCACATCTGTAATTACACATGTATGACATCACCATGGGTTGCTTATCTCTTCCATGGACTACAGCTTCCAAGAACAATGTGTCTTGTTCATGAGCCTGACACAAGGAAGGAGGGGAGAAAAAACAGGATTTTGTGGAAGAGCCAAACATGCAAAGTGATATAATTACCCCTGACTTAACACAACTCCAATGACATAAAGATGCCACCTTGTCCTCCTTCTCCAATCCTCAGCTCTGTATCCCATATATCTACAACTATAGCAGATAAGCTGACTATGGTGTGACCATGCAATAAAGTACTATTTGGTAATTTAAAAAAAAAAGGAAGTGCCTACTGATGCAATAAAGTACTATTTGGTAATT
>NW_022196894.1:4696654-4703568 GCF_008632895.1 Mastomys coucha
AAAAAAAAAAAAAAAAAGGAAGTGCCTACTGATGCACATGCCATGAATGAATTTCAAGAAATATTATGCTAAGTGAAAAAGCAATGGACAAAACATGACCCATTACATTTCCTTCATGTAAGATCTTAGTTTACAAATGACTGCTGCATCATAGAAGCATAGAGACTGAGCTCTTCCCCCTAGAGAAGATGACTAGGAACCTATTGAGAAAGGGTCCAAGAGAAGCCTTTTTAGTGATGGCAATGTTCTAGACCATGATGAGTATGTCGGGGTACAGTGTGTGCATTTATCAACATGTGAGTAAATGGACATCTCAAATCTCAGTGTAGCCAATTTCACATGAGAGGAAACATCTGTAAAAAGTTAAGGTGAAGATAATATAATCAATAATGCTGATTGTTCCTGGAAGAGCTAACATTTTTACAGTCCACTCCCTAGTATGTGACAGACAGCAAAAAGATTATTAAAATAAACTTCCCATGCCACAGACCTGCCAGGATTTATCAGTGAGTGTGGAACAGTCCAAAGCAAAGGCCTCCGTCGTAGCCCCTCGTGGTTCTATTTCACTTCTACCCACCTTCTTCCTCCTCTTAAGCCCCAGGAATGGCCTGTGAGAGCATCCCTGGCAGAGGCAGCTGCCTTGGCCTCTGGCTGTCTATCCCCCATCCCCCAAGCACCTGCTAATTGTAAGAAACAACATATGGCAGGCAGCCTGGCTGCAGACCCCAATGGCTCTCCTGACTTGCAGCCCAACCGTGGAGGCAAGCTGCATGCTGAGCTGCTGGGATCGAAGCAATGTCATTAGAAAATGATTCATACTCCTCTGCCTTAATGAGGACTCACACCTGAGGGCTTCCTATTACCCAATCGATGGCTGTGGTGCTGCTCTCAGCCAGCAGACTCTTGCTTTTTCCCATCTCTAACAATATTTGCAAGTCAGTTAGGTGGGTAGTTTCTTTTCTCTTCTTGGGCAACCCAAATTCAGAGAAGAAACCAAACCAGAGAAACAGCTCATAAAACGTCCTTGGTCAAATGATAAGTCCCATATGGGACACCCCAGAGGAAAGAAAACCCAGAGTGTGATGGCACAAGCATGTAATCCAAGCACTCCTGAGATAAAAGGCAGGAGGATCACACTTATGAAGCTATCTTGGGCTACAGAGTGATTTCAAAGCTGGTTTGGCCTGTATGTGACCCCAACTCAGAGGAACAACAAACCCTTCAGGAGAGCTCTAGCTAAAGGGGCTAACTCCATGAACTCAGAACTAGAAAAAGGTGAGGGGACACAAAAGACCCAAATGCTAAAAGTAGCTTGGCATGTCTAAGAACTTGTAGACCTCTGTGAGCTCACAGGAAGGGGAGAGAGCGACACTAGGGATAGGAATCAGCTAAAAGAGACATGAGAGAAGAAAGCACCAGAGCTTTATTTAGACTCAGAGATTGAGCACGGACCCCATTACACATGCCCTGTGTGTATGGTATTAGCATGGTGACAGTCACCAAGTGTCAGTCAAAACCTATGGTCTCGTCTGCCATAGCAGTGCAATGGTAGCCAAGATGCAGCTTTCTAACCTACTTACTCCTGGAAAGCCTTGTGTTGTATACAAGTTCCCTTAGATTCACATCTTTGCCAGCATCTGTTATTTATTTTCTTAAGGATCACTCTTCTGATTGGGCTAAGATGGAATCTCAGTGTAGTTTTGATATGTGTTTCTCTGGTGCCTAGAGATATCCAACATTTATTCATATGGTTTATTGGTCATTTGCTCTGGAGGTTCTTATCAGAAATGAGTGAACCCACATCAATAAGAGCCCAACCTAGAGGGTGGCTCAGTGAGTGTATCTTCCTGCCCTGTCCCTGCCTTCTGCAATCTGTACTCAGGAATCCAGTCTTAGATTCTGTCCTGTTCTCTACCTGCCTGCCCCATGATCAGCCACAGCTGGTACAGCAGACACAGGACCTGTCACACAGTGTTAGACAGCTTAGCTCTGTGTGTTTTTCTTACTGTCCATAGCACAGCTGGATTTGTTTGCTTCTTCTCTTTGCTCCATCACTGTTATCCCCCAATGGCTCTGACTCTTGACCTCTTCTTGTCAGTACTTTCTAGAAGCCAAGGAAAACTCCTGTAATGCTGGACTTGCTTACTGTATGAATTCACCCATAAAGTTAAAATTATATGGGGTCTAGAGAGATGGCTAAAATATTTGCTGTACAAACATAAGGATCTCAGTTCAAATCTCCAGCAACCATGTAAAAGCCTGCTGTGAGGAGTACCCATAACTGAAGCACTGGGGGAAGACAGAAGATCCTGGGGGATTGATGGCCAGCTAGCCCAGTCAAAACATCACTTTGTCTTTAAAAAAAATAAGGTAGAGCGCAATAGACAAGAATACCTAGAGATAGCCTCTGGTCTCCACAAGTCCAATACAGGCAAGTGTAACTGTACACACACACACACACACACACACACACACACACATATGCTAAACTATGGACAGTCAATGGAAGTGGTGACTTCTGAGACCAGAAGACCACTAGAATATGCCTTTCAACTCTGTTGTACTGATGAAAAAAACTGAGGTTCAGGGACAATAAAGTAACCCAAAATCACACCAGAAGTTAGGCAATCTACCAGCAAAAGCCATCAAAATCATAGAAACCTACTCAGATATTTTTTCCTTTTTTATTATTCATTCCATATTTTTCTTTAAGTTTTATTGCATTATAATGAGAAAAGTTACATGATTTCAATTTATCTGAATTTGTTAACATTTAAAAACATATTTTAAGTAAATAGAATTAAATCACATTCTTCTTTTACTTTGTACCCCAACTCCTCCCAGAGACTCCCCCTTCAATACCTACAATATCTTTTTTGTCATATTCTTTAAAATGTATAAAATATTATAACAATAAAAATGAGTTTTATAAAAGTTGTTTGATATAAAACAACTATCAATTTAACAGTCTTATGTAGATGCTTGTCTACGGAAATACTGAAAATACATACTTTTTTCTCAATATAAACTTTAAATAACTCCAAACATATTAACTGTATATTTCAAAATAACACATCATTACTAATATTTTCTTAAATGAACATAAATGTATAAAGTGGTTTTGTTTGCTTGTTTGTTTTGTATTTAGTAGAGCCTAAAATCTTGGCTTTTACTGTGGTAACGTGATACAAGAGTTACAAACGTCAGGCAAAGCATTCAGTTCTCTTACAAACCCCTTCCCAATTTAATTGTCTACATTTCTTTTGGGTATATAAATACTTTTGAAATATGTAAGCTGTTCTGAAAACCATAGTATAGTATAAAAACATGAAATAAACAATACAACTAATAGAGAGACTGAGATGGGAGAAGCAAGATCTCAAGACCATTATGTTGTACACAGCAAGACACTGTCAGGAACAAACAAGCTGAAAGTGTATATGGATTGTATAATATTGGACCTATTTCTCCAATTACCAAATTACAGAGACCATTGGATGACAGTCAATAAATTTCTAATTCCTCATATTTTTGGATTTCAATCAATTAGGATATGTTAGTAATATTAATTTTCATATTAAGGTATTAAGAAAAAGTAATTGTTACTTCCTGTTGTTTTTGTTGTAAGAGGTGGAACTAGGTTTGTGTGGATTTGTTGAAAGATTACTTTCTTGCTTCTTCTAAGGTGTAGTTTTTCTCCTTATGTTAATGTTTTCCATCTATTATCCTTTGTAGGGCTGGATTTGTGGAAAGATATTATGTAAATTTTGTTTTGTCATGGAATATCTTGATTTCTCCATCTAAGGTAATTGAGAGTTCTACTGTAGCATGGGCTGGCATTTGTGTTCTTGTAGGGTCTTATGACATCTGCCCAGGATCTTCTAGCTTTCATAGTATCCGGTGAGAAGTCTGGTATAATTCTGATAGGCTTGCCTCTATACATTACTTGACCTTTTTCCCTCACTGCTTTTAAAATTCTTTCTTTGTTTAGTGCATTTGGTGTTTTGATTATTATGTGATGGGAGGAATTTCTTTTCTGGTCCAGTCTACTTGGAGTTCTATAAGCTTCTTGTATGTTTATGGGCATCTCTTTCTTTAGGTTAGGGAAGTTTTCTTCTATAATTTTGTTGACGATATTAACCGGCCCATTACCTTGGGAGTCTTCACTCTCTTCTATACCTGTTATCCTTAGGTTTGGTCTACTCATTGCATCCTGTATTTCCTGGATGTTTTGGCATAGGAGCTTTTTGCTTTTTGCATTTTCTTTGACTGTTGTGTCAATGTTTTCTATGGTGTCTTCTGCCCATGAGATTCTCTCTTCTATTTCTTGTATTCTGTTGGTGATGCTTGCATCCATGACTCCTGATTTCTTTCCTAGGTTTTCTATCTCCAGGATTGTCCCTCTTTCTGATTTCTTTATTGTTTCTATTTCCATTTTTAGATTCTGGATGGTTTTGCTCATTTCCTTCACCTGTTTGATTGGGTTTTCCTGTAGTTCTTTAAGGGACTTTTGTGATTCCTCTTGAAGGGCTTCTAGCTGTTTACCTGTGTTCTCCTGTATTTCTTTGAGGGTACTATTTATGTATTTCTTAAAGTCCTGTATCACCATCATGAGAAGTGATTTTATATCTGAATCTTGCTTTTCTGATATGATGGTGTATCCAGGACTTGCAATGGTGGAAGTATTGGGTTCTGATGATGCCAAGTAACCTTGGTTTGTGTTGCTTATATTCTGATGCTTGCCCCACATCATCTGGTTATCTCTAGTGCTACCTGCCCTTCCTAAATCTGACTGGAGCCTGTCCTTCCTGTGATCCTGGTTGTGTCAGAACTCCTCAGAGTCAAGCTGTCTCTGTGATCCTGTGATTCTGGGATCCTGTGATCCTGGGCTTGTTAGAACACCTGGGAGTGGAGCTTCCTCTGGGTGTTTTGGGAATGACTGCAGAGTTTGCACCCAAGGTCTGCTCAGGGCACCAGCCAGCCCAGACAGACCGGAAGCAACCCGAGCCACTGGGCTGGCAGAGTTCCTGTGTGCCTGGTCCCGCTGGCCTCAGTTACTCCCGGTGTTGGGATAGATGTTGTTTCCTCCTCACCTCTGATCCTGGGTGTGTCAGAGCACCTGGGAGTGGAGCTTCCTCTGTGTGTTGTGGAATCAGAAGGAACCTGAGCCACTGGGCTGATGGACTTCCTGTGTGCCTGAACCCACTGGTCCCAGTTACTCCCAGTATTCGGACAGATGTTGTTTCCTCCTCACCTCTGATCCTGTTAGAGTGTGTTAGAGCGCCTGGGAGTGAAGCTTCCTCTGGGTGTTGTGGGACTGCGCGGAGCTTTCACCCAAGGTCTGCTCAGGGCACCAGCTCAGACAGATCAGAAGGAACCTGAGCCACTGGGCTGGCAGAGTTCCTGTGTGCCTGGGTCCTGCTGGTCCCAGTAACTCCCAGTGTTGAGACAGATGTTTCCTCCTCACCTCTGATCCTGGGCATGTTAGAGCACCTGGGAGTGGAGCTTCCTCTCATTCCATTCTTTTATATCTCAACTGATATCCCATTTCCCAAATTAATCCATTCTTATCTCCTTGTACAAAGCTCAAGTCTGAGTGGATCAAAGACCTCCATATAAAACCAGATACAATGAATCTAATAGAAGAGAAAGTGGGGAAGAGCCTCAAACACATGGCCACAGGGGAAAATTTTCCTGAACAGAACACCAATGGCTTATGTCCTAAGATCAACAATTGACAAATGGGATCTCATAAATTGCAAAGCTTCCGTAAGGCAAAGGATACCATCAGTAGGACAAAACAGCAACTTGCAGATTGGGAAAAGATCTTTACCAACCCTACATCCCATAGAAAGCTAATATACAAAACCTACTCATATTTTTAAAGCTGCAATAAATACTTATAGATAGTATCTCAGGGAAAAAAGTTAGGGCTAGATTCTGAGAACTGGCTTCTCTGAGTGAACAGAGAATGAGCTTTGTGGGAAGTATACCCTCCTATACTTAAAAATGTAACTTCAGCAACAGAGAGAACTGCACCTGGGTGCCCGTGCCAATCATGCATTTAGTTCATCCCTAAAGAATCACTAACAAGCACAACAAGAAGTGTCCTCAACCCCTCAGAAGCCATACTTCATAGCAAAGCATCACAGAAGTAATCCTAATCAAAACTCAAGCAAACAACTGGAGCTAGACAGAGCAACAGGGTAACCTTGGAAAAGAGGGATTAATGGACCTGGGATGTGGAGCTCTCTGCCCTGGGAAAGAGACCCTGTGACCCCAGAGGATATTGCAAAGTCTGCTTCCTTTTCCTATATGATTGATTCAATGAGCACTAATTGATCACTTATTGCATACATGACCTCATCTAAGGCATAAAAGATATTACATTGAGCAATACAAACAAAACTCCCACTAAGATGGTCTTACATTCTCAACATATTTGACTCCTGGGTTTTTGGTCTGTCCAATATCTGTGCCTGGAAGTCCACATACACTTATCTGTCATCTCATTTCTCAGGGCCAATTGATATCTTAATTATTCCAGCTGTTTCTAGATCAATATGTGTGCCACACCAACTTAATTCCATAGTACAAATGATCTAGAAGGATCATTTCACACTCAAATATGAATGACTGATACTCAGACTATGTACAAGATGACAGAGGATGCTGGGAGTGCTTTCCTGGAAAAATCCCAGTAGTAGACTGTGACTGGCTTCAAACATGCTGATAGATGCCTGGCAGAGCAAGGCAAGCTCCTACAAAGGGAAGGTTACATGGTGACAGAGGTCAATGTTACACCATTTAGAGCTAACAACAAAAGGACTTTGTATGCCCTGGGCTTCTGCTTACTGGTGACATTTAGTCATAGGCTGCTTGGCCATTTATTGAGTGAGGGTCAGTTTCTCTGG
>NW_022196894.1:4704002-4712599 GCF_008632895.1 Mastomys coucha
AGTTTTAACTAAATTTAACATACAAAGTAACACTTTCCTTGAGGCATTTTCCCACTCGGTTTAAGTTGGCCTTTCCCCATCTTCCTGCCTTCCTGCTTGATTTCCTCCCCCAGTGTAATCATCCTGGCTCGAGGGCTGATTTCTTCAGACCCTGCCTGCCTCTCATAACCACACCTCTCTGCCCACCTCCTGCTATTTGCTACACCTCGCTCCTGGTTCCAGTTACATTGGAAGTCCCACCTCTACAGAGACCAAAAGAAGCCACTGATTGGGCCGGCATGCTAACGAACTTGTGGGAGGGGTTTTGCCTCACCTATTTTACCTGTTAGCTTGTAACAAAGAGTGATTAAATCAAGATAGCTGAAGGTTCTATGCCCCAGTGTAGGGGAATGCCAGGGCCAGAAAGTGGGAGAGGGCGGGGTGGCAGGCATGGGGAGGGGGGAGGCAACAGGGGTTTGTTTTTGTTTTTGTTTTTGTTTTTTGGAGGGGAAACTGGGAAAGGAGAAATTCGCATGTAAATAAAGAAAATATCTAAAATAAAAAAAAAAAAAAAAAAAAAAAGATAGCTGAACGATCACGATTCCCGTCTAATTTTTATAAAACCTTCCACGTGGACAGGTATAATTTTGGCCACCCTATTTTCTCCCGACTCCTTTTTCCAGAAAACTCTCTCCTATCGTTGCCTTTCCTTCTAACTCCATTTCCCAGGTAACCCTTTCTTTAATGTTGACACTGGTCGCCAACACCCCAGTGTTCTCATTTCCATGTTACACTGCCCTCCTCATCCGCCTTTCTCACAGGCTGCTTTCTAGATTCCTGACCCCCCACACACACACATATATGAAAATTAGAAGCTAGAATCTACACATAAGAAAAGACATGTGGTAATTTTCTCTTTGAACCTGGCTTATCTAACTTAATATACTTACTTTTTCAGTTGCTTCTGTTTTCCCACAAAATTCATAATTTCATTTCTTCTTTACAGCTGAAAAAATCCCACTATATAAAAAGGAATGAAATAATGAGCTTTGCAGGCAAATTGATGGAACTGGAAAAGGTCATACTAGGTGAGGGAACCCAGATCCAGGAAGACAAACATCCCCTTTTCTCTCCCATTGGAGATTCCAAGCTCCAGACTTTCATATCTTGGATATCCTGAAACAGCTGCAGAAATCAGAAAAGTTAAACCATTGCCAGGTTTGGGGATGAAGGTTAGAGATAGAGGGAGGAATATCAGGGTACAAGTGATCTGATAGGGAATTAGAGAACGCAGGATGCACTAACTGGTGGGAAGGAGGGAAGGAGATGAATACAGAAGGAGGAAGAAAGGTGGAGTAGCAGCGAGGGTGTCTGGGAAAGTTGTAAGGAATCACACGATTAACTACGTACCTAAAACTACTGTGCTGGATAGTTTTATGTCAACTTGACACCAGCTAGAGTCATCTGAAAGGAGGGAACCACAATTGAGAAAATGCCTCCATAAGATCCAGCTTTATAGCCATTTTCTCAATTAGATCAATAGGGAAGGGCCCAGCCCATTGTGGGTGGAGCCATCCCTGGGCAGGTGGTTCTGAATTCTATAAGAAAGCAAGCTAAGCAAGCCATGAGGAGCAAGACAGTAAGCAATACTCCATCAGCTCCTGCCTCCACGTTCCTTCCCCTTTTTAAATTCTTGTCCTGGCTTCCTTCAAAGGTGGAATATAATGTAGAAGTATAAGCCAAATAAACCCTTTCCTCCTCAACCTACTTTTTGTTCATTGTGTTTCATCATATATGGTTTAAATGAAATGTTCCCATTTGCCCCGCAGTGCAGTGTTCCCTCCAAGAGCCATAGAATATCAAATAAGTGTGTGTGTGTGTGTGTGTGTGTGTGTGTGTGTGTGTGAGTGTGAGTGTGTGTACTAACTATTTGAGTTATTGGTCAGGCTTATCCAATAGAGTTTCAAAATATTACAGGTCATTGCTATTGACCTTATTAGTCCCCTATAATGGTGAAAGGGAAGTCCCTGTTACTAAAGACACCGTACACTTCAGATGCAGGGCCCAAAAGCCCCAAGTTGGCTACACTCCAAACCTCCTCCCTGAGGCCTCGCTATCCTGGTTGCTACCTAGAAGTTGCCATACAAGCTTAGAAAAGAGGAAAGCTACGTATAAACCACAACAATGGCCAACATGAGATGATAACCACAGGGGTGCAGTAGGGACAAGCATACCTTGGCATAACTAAAAGCTCTCTAATTTGACTTGAGACTTGATCAACAAGAGAGAAAGCATGCCTAGTACTGGAAACCTAGCCACCTACTCGGGGCTAGTGAAGTTGTGAATCTTAGAGGAAACCCTACAACTGTACATTTTAATAAAACTAGTTACTAAAATCTCTAACTACATTCTAAACATTGGTCCTAGTACACACAGACAATGTATTCTCGCCTCCCATCAAAGAAACTTCTCTTTACAACATGTGCAAACCATTACAGGAAGAACACATGAGATCATGTCAACACTGCGGGGCCCAGTCTCAAGGGCTGCAGCTACAGAACAACTCCAGCACTTGAGATCAGAAATCATTTGAGAAAGGGAGCTGGAAAGAGTGTAAGAGCCAGAGGAGCAGGGAGTTTGCTGTGAGATTTCATCTCCTAGAAATGTCAGAAGCCACTTCTTACCAACATGGCTGTCAAAGCAGGACCTGAACAAGGCTGGCACCAATAAACATGCCAAAGTGGACAGGGGAAAGTGCACAATAACTCAACTACAGGCAACGAAGGAGTGCTGGGTATGAAAGAGTCTCCCCCATGGAAAAGCACACCGATTGGATGGCCAATACTAAAAGGTCAGCCCTAAAAATGCACATACAAATAAGATTATATAGACTGAGCTAGCTATATGTAGAAATATACATATGCTTATAAAAACAATTAATGTAAAAAGCCATGAATTTGAAAAAGATCAAAGAGGGATATATGGTAGGGTCTAAAGGGGTAAAGAAAATGAATTAATGATGTAGTTATAATCTCAAAACAAAAAGTATATTAATAAAGTTCCACTCTGTTATATACCCCATTTTCACTAACCATTCATCTATTGATGGGTATCTAGGATGATTCCATTCCCCAGCTATTGAAAATACAATGGCAATAAACATTTATGTACAAGTATCTCTGAAGTTGGATATTGAACCCAGGAATTCTGTAGCTGGGCCATATCATAGTTCTATTTTTAAGTTTTGGGGAAGCCTCTACAGTGATTTCCATAGTGGCAACAGTTCACATCCCAACCAACAATGAATAAAAGTTTTCCCACATCTTCAACAGCACTTATTACTTGTTTTCTTGATGATATCCATTCTGAGACCAAGTTTCAGAGTAGTTTTGCGTTTCTCTGATGGCTAAGGACCTTGAACACTCTGAGAAACACTTACCACTCATTTTCATAACAGACTTTCCATCTCAGCTGCCAGGATCTCAAGGTGGTCAGAATGAAAACCATGGAACCCCCCTTCTTGATAGATCTCCACCCAGCTACCCAGGATGTTCTGTGCATCACCCTAACAGACATTTGGAATCTAAGTGGAGGGCACTGCCCCACTGGAGCAACCAGAGCCCACCGACCTCCAATGATTACATCCCTGAGAGTTGAGCTGCATCCACAGATCTAGTCCTCAAAGAAGTTTAGCATGGCTGAGGGAAGATAAGGATTAAATCATCAAGCAGCCATAACTCCGTCATTTCAAGTAGTATGAAGAGGAAGGCTGTGGTGCTTTGAGGAGATAGCTTCATTAACTGAGTAACACCAATTGTATTTAACTATACCCAATAATCTCTCATATAGTTATAGAACTGTAAAATTTTTAATTGGCTTCCACTAGCTTATATAATTCTCCCAGAAACCCAGTGATGTGGAAAAGACAAGGATCCTGATCTCCATTTTATATATGATGGAATTAGATCTTAGGAATAGGAACTGAGTGACAATCAGCCACATCACAAGAAAAGGATAAAAGCAGTAGTCAGACACACAACTGGGACTCATGTACTAGGGTGGGCTCACAGGTCTACATTTCAGAGGTGCCCCAAACACATGAGTAAAGGATAATGGCTTTGGGAAAAGTGAACTAAGGAGAAATAGGTGAGTTGAGGTGTCTCGGGTACCAAATACTCAGACCAGCATCAGCCGGTATCAACTGTATACCAATGTGTTATCCTCCTGTCACACAGACCAGCATCAGCCGGTATCAACTGTATACCAATGTGTTATCCTCCTGTCACATAGACCAGCATCAGCCGGTATCAACTGTATACCAATGTGTTATCCTCCTGTCACATAGACCAGCATCAGCCAGTATCAACCATATACCAATGTGTTATCTTCCTGTCACATAGATAAGAGAATGGATTACTTGTGTTATTTTGTTTTACACAGATAGGAAAAGGCAGGAATATGGCAATATTTGTGGTGGACATGGCCAATATCATTGGTACTATGTAAATCAGAAGTTGAATTTTAATGATTCTAGAATACACTACTAAAATCAAATGGGAGAAGTATTTGGGACAGTCTCTTGTGTTGCTTTGAAGAGTTTTGGAGGAACTATTTCAATCCAGATCACAGATATAAATGCCTGACAACCCAGCTGTCTGAACTCACTTCTAGTGTCAGGCTCTTGCAAAAGTGACGTGAGTAGCTGCTTCTGAGATGAAAGATAAAAACATCAAAAGGCTGAGACCCCAAGTGTGTGATGGACTCAAGACCAGGGGGTTTCGGGTCTCCGAGGCTGCAGCCATCTTATTGACATTCCATGCAATGAGTGATCAGCATGAGCATAGTAAATCCCATCTCCTTGGAGATCCCCACCACAGTAGCAAAATAACTATGATCAGTTCTTCTTCATCCTTCCATAACCTAGTCAGTCCTGTTCCAGAAAATATCTACTGGGCAATGTGTCCATCTTAGCTGTGTTTCCTGTTGCTGTAATAAAATACCAGGGCAAAAGCAAGAAAGGGGCTTATTTCAGTTCAGAGTACCAGGCTTTATATTGCCCATTGAGGAAGGGAAGTCTATAGAGACAGGGAAGCCACATGGATAAGAACATGAGACAGCTGCTCACTCTGCAATTATAGTCAAGAGGTACTGAATGTTGTGCTCAGCTCTCTGTCCCATTTTTATAGAGTCCAGGATCCAAACTGGACTGGACCATACACAGGGAGCAGTCTTCCCATCTCAATTAGCATAATCAAGATAATCCCCCACAGGTATTCCCAGAGGTCCCTCCCTCAGTTGATTCTAGATCTCATCAAGTTGACGATGAGATGACCCATCACAGTGACTGAGTCATAAAACAGAAAATTATGAACTCTACTTAGCTTATTCTTAATTCATAGGATTCGAGAAGAATAGGATCGTATAAACAGAGTTCATGGGTGAGAATCAAGTCATCCCAAGTGATAGAAAGTCATTGTCCAATAACTACCTATCAAATACCTATTTGCTGTGCAGACTTGTATTTTGTTTGGTTTGGTTTGGTTTGATTTTGTTTTGTTTTAGTTTGGTTTGGTTTGGTTTGGTTTTTTTGAGACAGGGTTTCTCTGTGTCCTGGAACTCACTCCATCAACCAGACTGACCTTGAACTCAGAAATCCGCGTGCCTCTGCCTCCCAAGTGCTGGAATTAAAGGCATATTTTCTTATAATAGATTTTTTCCTTCACTCAACATTTATTTAATTGAGCATCAATTTCACAGATCAAAAATCAAACTAGACCTTCAAGTGGCCAAGGAGGGGATGAATGCATCTAGAATACATAGTGTCAAGGTAGCACATGTGTCCAAATTTGTGTACATAGATGTGTTGCACCTCTGCAAACACTGTATATTAGGAAATAGCCTGCAGTGGCTGTAAGGGGGGTCAGGTGAAACTAGGATGGAGATGATGGGCAGTGACACCCTGACACACTTGACCAGCTCATGAGTGTCCTAAGACAAATAATATTCTAAGACAAGCTGGGTACAGAAAAGGAGGTTTTCATGAAGCTTTTGCAAACACCAAAATTACAGTCATTTCCTACACTAATTCAGCCCTCCCTAGTAATGACCTACATCCATCTAGAACTGCACAATAGGGAAATAGAAGCAGTCTCAGCTCGGCAGCAGAGAAAACAGACATCTGGTCCCTCCCCCTATTTTTTGTTTCTTAAACACTCGTGTAAGCTAGGAATGTTCTCAATTCTACATTTTCTAAAGCAAAATAGAAAAGTTAGGTATCCCCATCTTTTGATCTAAAGCCTTGCTAGAAAATTATTATACCCAGGCTTCTGTTTTGAAGGCCTGTTATTTCACAAGAGTACTATAATTCTGCTAATTAGACAGCAAAGAAACAAAGAAAGGTCATTATAAAGATATCCAGTCATTTAATACCAAGATGCTCTGAGCCAGCCAGATAGCTCAGCAGATAAAAGATTTACCATGCAAGAATGAGAACCCGAGTTCAGAGTTCTAGTACTCAAAAAAAAAAAAAAAAATGGCTGGGTGGGAATGATGACCTACCCATAATCCCGGCATATGAGAGGCAGAGATGGGATTCCTATAGCAAGATGTCTAACTAGACAGAGTGGAAAACAGAGCTGGGTTTGAACAGCTTCATTCAGACCTGTGTGTGCTAGCTGAGGCTTCTACTATAGTACAAGAATACTGTTGTGACTCCAGTTCTCTCCATTCACATCTCTTCCTGTCACCATGCATACTCAGAGAGCTTGAGCAAATTCTAGAACTTATAAGAAATAGGGATGGGTGTTGGGCAGTGGTGTTGCATGCCTTTATTAATCCCAGAACTTGGGAATCAGAGGCAGGAGGATTTCTGAGTTTGAGGCCAGCCTGGTCTACAGAGTGAGTTCCAGGATATCCAAGGCTATACAGAGAAACCCTGTCTCAAAAAAAAAAAAAAAAATGCAGAGATGGATTCCAACTCAAGGTTCTATATCACTACAACTACTATAAATTTCTGCTATGAATATTCAAGGCTAAATGACCCTGCTATTCCACAGAGCTGGAGCAAGGTACTAAAATGGGAGTTTCCCCCAGGGCATCCCAGAAGTACATTCTCCATTGTCTAATGGGTAAGCCACCTTAGTCCAGCCTTCTTAGGAGAGGTTCAGATTCAATTTTCAGCTTTGATGTTGGGCACTGTGGTTTGCATATAAAATATTCCCCCTATAGGATCATGTTTGAACATTTGATCTCTAGCCCACATTGCTCCCTCTTTCTCTCTCTCTCTCTCTCTCTCTCTCTCTCTCTCTCTCTCTCTCTCTCTCTCTCTCTCTCTCTCTCTCTCTCTCTCTCTCTCTCTCTCTCTCTCTCTCTCTCTGTGTGTGTGTGTGTGTGTGTGTGTGTGTGTGTCCTTCCCTTATGCTGCCAGCACCATGCCTTCCACGCCTGTCTCCATATCTTCCTACCATAATGGACTCCATCTATATCTTCTCAGGAACTGTGAGCCAAAATAAAATCTTTGTCCCTAGAGTTGCTAGCTTTTGTCTGGTTATTTTATCTACCAAGCAACAAAAGAAAAGGAAAAGGAAAAGAAACTAACATAGGCATCCTATTGCATGGCCCATCTTGGGCCTCTGACCACACCCCTCCAGTGGTCTTGGGAAATAAATTTCCAACTGTAGTGAAAATTTGTGCCCTATTAGCTGAGCCAGGCCCTATTCTCCTCTCCCATAAAAGGGAAGTTTGAACACACATCTACCTTTAGAAGTTAATTTGCTTTTTCACCTTGGGGTAAACTCTGCATTTGGCAATACACACTCAACAAATGAGCTCAGGGAAAAAAATAAATAAGTAAAAGTCTTGCCATTACACTGGACAGTGTGAACCGTAATTAAAAAGCCCCATTATGCCATTTGAACAGGAACACTCGAGCTGTCATTAAGCTGAAACAGAATTCCTTCAGGGAGAAATTATTTCTCGTTTGATTTCTGTCAGAATGGCTTTGACTTTGAGGATACATCTTCAGAATGATGTCTCCAGGCTCCACCCCTGTGGCCGTGCTCAAACAAAGGAGACGTTTGCTTCGAACAGATGAAACCTGATTAAAGATTCATTTCAAATTAACTTCCCTTGCTTATTTCTCTTTTGTAATCTTTATTATTACTTTAAGGGGAGGAAAAAAATAGAAAAAGGAAGCAACCCTTCTCAGCTTTGCACATAAATCTTCACAGTAGCCACTCAACAATATCACCAATTCCCTCTGAATATTCGAGCAATGCAAAGCAGGCAGCACTTACACAATGGCAATTTGTTGGGAAGTCAAGCCAATCTATTTTGGATGTTGTTTTATTAAAGTGGGAAAGGAAGCTCACTGACAAAATACAGCGATCTGGAGGCAGATGCCGCATGAACTTGACCTGATGTTCTGAGCCCTGTCCTCAAGGTCACAATAGAGACAGGAAGTAGGAAATGGATTAACTCCTGAGTGTCCATGCCCTAGCCTCTGCAGTTCATGGCTGAGCAGAAGTGGGGCTGCAGATTGCTTCTGCTGTCTTAAAGTAAGCAGGCCAATCTATCTGAAGCTCCAGAGAGGCAGACAAGCAACTTGGGGGGGGGGGGGG
>NW_022196894.1:4712609-4723615 GCF_008632895.1 Mastomys coucha
GGGGGGGGGGAGGTAGGGGAGGCATCCCTAATTCTTGGATGCTACTAGGATGGCAGTATACTGCATGCATACCTTTAGAAACACAGAAACAGAGGTCAAGTTTGAGAGAACTTACTGAAAATCAAGACCAGTGTGACATGGTTCTCAAACACTCCTACAGACTTCTACTCTAAACCCTTCATTCCCAACTCTGGCTCCATTTTAAAAGCTGTGGAACTTTTAAGAGGTAGGGCCTGGTTAAAGAAAATAAGTCACTAGTGGTAGACCTGTAAACCTTCTGTGAGCTTCTTGTTTCAGCCAACTGGCTCCACCTACTGGTTCTCACCATTTTAGAAGGCCAATGCCTCACACCCTCACTCTGCACACCAAGCCTTTCCCACTGCCATGCCCTCAAGCCTGATGGACCATAAGCCCTTGCTCCAATGAGAATTTTATAACCCTGAATAATAATAATAATAATAATAGTAATAACACCACAAGAAGTTATTAACTAAGAAAGAAAGAAGAAGGAAATGAGTCATAGAGAAAGATGATGGGTAGGTACCATGGACATGTTTTTGATATTAAATCTCCATGTAGCCTCTGAGGATGACACTCAACATTGGCTGTGCTGTGCCTAAGTCTTTAGAAACAATGAGACTGGGGGTGTGGCCTTGGAGTTAAAAGAGTTGAAGCTATAAAAGGGGGGAACTGTATAATAGGAAAAATCTCACAAGTCTTCTAGAATTCTGAGAAACAACAATAACAGATGCAGAAACTGAAGTAGGACACTGTTCCAAAAATGAGGCAAAGGCCATGCCTAGATTCAGGGGGTCCAAATATAATAAAATTCAAGTGTCATGGCATTTCAAGTAGAAGACCAAATCAACCGTATCAGATACATTAATGAAATCTAGTATAATAGATGAACTAGACCCAACAAAGCCAAAGGCATTGAATATCTCAAAGAACATCACTTAGGCATTGGAGAAAAATCTGATAATCAGTAAAAATGAAATAAAAGTGAGAAATGAAAGAAAATAAGAGCATAGAACCCTTTCAAAAACATAAAGTAAGAAATGGGAGGGAAAGGGGACAAACAAAACCTTTGGGGAGATGACGGAAGAATCAAGACTCTACAAGATAGTAGTGGGTCTTACGAAAGAGGAAGGACATCTCTACTCAACCTCAAGAAAGCAAGAGAGTGGTATGTCTGATGCAAATGCACCCTGTGTCTCAGAGGCTTACTCCTGCAAGGCTTCTTTTCATACCTCGAAGGACTAATGGATCTTCAGAGTTGTATGCCTAGCTGTAGTCACCAAAGAACCCAGATGATGATAATATCATCCCATCACACTTACATAGTGGTATCATGGCAGGAAGACATGTGGTATATCACCCTTCTGTGCTTAAAGCTGCTCTCATGGAGCTGGGAATGAGCTTAGTTGGTAGGGGTCTTGCCTAGCACTCATGAATCCCTGATTTGATACTCAGCATCACACACACACCCAAAAAAAAAAATGTGACAACCTACATCTGTAATCCCAGCACTCAGAAGGTGGAGGTAGGAGGCTCAGAAGCTCAAGGTCATCCTCAGCCACTTAGTGAACTTGAGGCTAGCTTGAGCTACAAAAGGTTCCATCTGTGCTCTCACCTGACCATGGCCAAAACAAGCCCCAGGACCAATGGTTAAAAACTGATGTTTGTCTAGAAGAACAATATGTAGAAATACTTGATAAGAAGTACAGGCATTTACTACAATGAAATTGTAGGTCCACTTCCCAAAGAGCCAGAGTAGTGGGCCATGAATCCAGATGGGTCTTCAAGAGACATAGGAGGGAAAATGATTTGGGATAAATAAAGGGAGTGGAAAGTGGTCTTGATGGCCCACCAATGCTCGCTCATCAGCCAGTAGTGGTATCAACTTCACCCACTTCATGGTCTCCTCTCAAAGGCTCTTTCTTATGATCTGATGGTTTGACCCTTAGGCCATGATAAATCTCATGTTGAAACACCATGCTGTTTAAGATCCCCTCTGCCCATCTTGGCTCTTGAAAGAACATCTAACACTATTGACAGCACACACACTTGCTGGCATCTATACCACCAATGCTGATGCATTTAATGAGTAGAGCCCCCCTTCCCAGACACTGTATGAAAACAAAATTCAGTCTCTTCTCCTCACCACCACCACTACACTTCTCTGCCTTCAATTCACTGATGATACACAGAGTGGGTGAGCAGAAGAAGATGATAGAGAACGAGAAGTGGGGGTGAAGAGAGGCCGAGAAAGAAGGCATTACTAGAACAGAGGCATGCAATAATGAATTAAGGGAGGCCCATTAATTTTTCATCCTGACAGATTATTGTCTGTCAGAAGGCAAAAGAGCTGGCTCTTATGCCCAGAGATGAGACATTTGCTCTTCGTGATGCAAGCTTCTCCATTTTTCCCCTAGAATAAAGTAGTGGCCACCCAAAGAATAAAAAATTTATGACAATCTATAATTTACATGCTAGAAATAAATAATGAACTACATCCTGTCATTAAATTGGCTCTTTGCTTTTCTTAATCTCTTGGGTGATAAATATGGTTTTATAACAACATTTGGTATAAATTGATTTTTTTTGTGTGTATGGCAGAATGGAAGAAGGAGAATTGTTTTAAATGCTTTAAATATAAATAGATGGTCCTGGATATTGTATTGCCTTGAGTCATGATACACAATAGTCCTATTAATTTAGCTTTACATTGACACTGGCTTTAATTATAGGAGTGTGTCAGTGACACATTTTGCAGACCAAAAAGGATGGTGTAAAGCTTCTGAATTTAATGAATGGAAATATGGGACTGTCACTGTGGAATTGGACTAGCTTCCACAGAAAGACAATAGAGAGGGTAGGATGACTTTGTTGGAAGCCAAGAGATAAATGCCACTCCCAGACACTGATTAAAATCATAAAAACAATACATTGCCTTTTAATCCCTACACTTCCTCATCTATAAAGTGAAGATAAAGATAGTGGATGCTTAAAGGGGTCAATTAGCTAATATATATAAAAGCAAATATTGGCAAAGTTATAAAGAGATAGTTGAAATCCTTAAAGAATGTACAATGACTTCTGTATTCAAAGAGTTTAAATTTTTGTTGAAGAGATAGAGATAAAAAGCATAAATGCATGTAAAACCTGAAGAAAAAAAGGGGTGACTTTCAAGAATTAGAAAATTAGTCAATGACAGTTCATTGAGAACTGGGGTGCCACAGTTTAAAGCAGTTGGTATTTTTAAAAGAGTAGGGCATAGGGTGCCTGAATCCAGGTAGATTCTGTCTGGAACATTATGTAGAGAAAAGACTTTGGGTTTGGAAATTGTGTAGATATATACTTCCAAGTTGTCTTTGATTTGCTTTGAAACTTGAGGAAATTTGTTTAGTGTCTCCAGGCTTCAGCTTCCCAGGTTACAAAGTGAAATGAAACATTGGCAAAGGTGTCTCAAAGATAAGGTGTGATAGAGATGACAGTGAGGAAGATGAGACCAGAGAACACTTGAACACCTTCTTTCCCTCATCTGCACCATGGATACAATCATGGCACCTGCCATTTATGTGTATTATATAATATAAATGAAATAATCTATGCTAAAGTGGATAGAAATGAATTTAGAGGTGACTCTACACATCTACTTTAATCCATTAATTGTTGTGACCAAATATCAGGAATTGTAATGACGTGAGAAAAAATATTTTCTTAGCTCCCACATAGCAGTGCACTGTCAGGTAGCCATGGGATGATACACACACACACACACACACACACACACACACACACACACACAAACAAACATAGGTTAGCAACATACCCAACTCCCCAAATATCTTGTCTGAGTTATGTGACTTCTCCTGGAGAGTCTATTTCCACTTACCCCCAGATAGAGAAGGCAATAAAATCAAGAAATTATTCCACCCAAGTCTACTTGTGAGCCAACAAATACACTAGGGAAACTCACAGGAGCATGGACAAGCAGTTACTTATTGAAACATAGTTTACAGGGCAACTATGCCATCAATAAAAGTCTTCCCACCACCTAGCAATTGTTAACCACTTATATGTCCCCAAAGCATTGAGGGACCTCAAGCACTCATGAGATTTCCCCACTTTCACCAGGGGATATTGCTGAGACAGTCTTGATCTCATGCAGTACTCATGGCTTCTGTGGGTTCAAGATGACAGTGGTCAGGGCATGTCTAAAGATCAGAGCAGAAAATATCCTAGAATGTAATAGTAATAGCAATGACCAGTTCTATACTCAGGCTCAGAAAATTTAAGAAGATTCCCTAAATTAATCCAGTAACCAAAGGGCAAATAACCTTCCCTCCAAGAATGATGTTCTTGTCTGAGTTGTGTATCATGAAGATATTTCTCAAGACACAGTAGCTGTTAAATGTTGTTTCATGGAGAGATGATGAGCAAGTCTTTCTTCCCTCTGTGACACAAGAAAGCTCAACAGAGATGGGACATCTTGGAGAAGCATCCCTTCTTCAAGATATTCCATCTTTTATCAACAACCCCTTCCCAGAAGCTTATGCATTATATTTTGTAGTAAGATGTAAGTTTTTCTGATGAACTTGATGTATCAACATGTCTAAACATTGTTCCTTCTCTTTATCCATCATTCATGGCAAATGCATTCTACTAACCCAATATAAAAGACAGATGAGAACGGATGACAGTATTCAAAGCTGTCACTGCCTGCTAGGTCCAGTAGGTTTACACAGGGATGCTAATCTACAAAATTCCTAAAGATTGGGGCCAGATGGTATTTTTTATAACTGTTTAGATCTCATCCTTGGATGTAAAATCCCACACTGCAACGTGTTAGTGTTTATCCTACTGGATTGATAGCTAAAGAATCTCCCCATGAGAAGTCCATGGGAATGGCTTGGCCTGACTTATTGTGAAAGTGGAAGACCAAAGAGAAACTAGCTTAACCCAGTTCCCAAAGCAAGACCATTTCAGGACTGTTACCCAGAAATCTTACCTTCTGCAGTGAACTTTTCCAGAAAAACTACTCTGACACACCGATTTCTTTAAGAAAAAAATGAAGTGAAATCATGGTGAAGTTACCATTTCACAGCTTGGTGATAACTAGACATTCTCTGTGGAGGCTCAAATTGCAGCTGAAGACTGGACAAGGCTTCCTAAGAGACTTCAGTGAGGAAAGAGTTCATCGTATATGCAGCAATAGCCTTCCTTCAGCTGAGAGAGAAGTCCTTTCCCTCCATATCAAGATGAGCTTCACAAAGACCATGATGACAGGGGATTCTTCCTTTTCCTAAAATAATATGATAGTAAGTGGCTTTTACCTGATTTCTTCCATAAGCAACTGATTTCTTTGCCTGTAAGTCTTTAGGTCAAAGTTGATCTTCCCATCCACTCAGATACATAATATTGAATGTCTACTGGATACCACACAGTAGGGGATACAGGAGTGAGAAAAACAGACTGGTTCTGTACTTACTAGGACACACATGGCACCATCAGAGACAGGAGAAAGAGAGGATGATCTGGAGGAGAAGAATGAAGAAGGGGAAGAAGAATAAAAAGAAGAAGATGAGAAGGAATGAAGAGGAGAAGAAAGAGAGATAGGAAGAAATACAGTAAGAGTATAAGAAGGAAGAGGGAAGTTGGAGATAGAAGAGGCAGGACAGGGAGAAGACGCTGGAAGAAGGAGAATGAGGAAGAGGAGAGGAGAAACATAGAGGCATAATAGTCACACAGAAAACAGAAAACAGAACAGAGAAGAGAAGAGCAGAACAGAGCAGAACAGAGCAGAACAGAGCAGAACAAGGTACAGGGAGGAACTAAGACCCACAAAGAACAACCATCATGAGATGACATAGAAACAAATAGAGAGCAGCCATCACACAGAGAGAAGATTGTACAGAAAATGTCAGAATACACAGAGATACAGCCATTTGGATAGCACTCATCCAAAGAGAAAGCTGATTGGCTCACAAGTCGGGCATGAAATTTAAATGGTCCCATAAGGGACCTGAGGTTATATGTAGCTCCAGAAAAGAGAGGTTCTGGGCATAGACAGCTGTAACATGCACCATTTCCAGTGGCTCCAATCAGACGAAAGCCTCCATAAGTTTCTTTCTCTAAAAGAATGAAAGGAGAAAAGATTGCCAGACTCATGAACATGTGGAAGCTGTAGCACAGAGACAGAGTAGGGGCAAAACATGAGCGAGGCATTATCAAGGAACACACTGCATGCCTGTGTGCACCCATGAGGCACCTATCTCCTCTCTGTACCCAGCCTCTCCTGTGGAGAGCTCAAAGACACAAAAGCACAAAGGAGCTGGGGTACTGAAGTGACTGCCCAAGTAACACAAGAGAAGAATGCACATGGTGGGTGAATCCTGAGACTCAGCTCATCTGATGATAAAGGAAAGAGATGTCGACACCAAGTGGAGTTTAGCTTGCCTGTCTTTGTTACCCCACCCAGCAAACAGCTTTGTATGCCTTCCACTTATATGTAACTCCCAAATATATTCACCCAGTTGAACTATAGACTCATCTAACCAATCGCTACTTGACACCTCCATTTAGATGAACTGTATATAATTTAAGCTTAGCATTCTAAAGTTAAACAACTAGTTTTCCAATTTAAACAATTCAGGAATCAAATTATCCTTTTTTAAATTTCTGTGAAATAAATGTAGATGAGGGTTATCCTACAAGTCAGTGAGTTTCTGGTTTGGTTTGGGTTTGGTTTGGTTTGGGTTGGGTTTGGTTTGGTTTGGTTTGATTTAGTTGGTTGGTTGGCAGATTCTCACTGTATAGCCCCAGATGATCTGGAACTTTCTATGCATCCCAAGCTGGCCTTGAACTTGCACCAATCCTCTTGTCACTACTCCCAAATACTGAGATTACAGGCCTGCACCATCACACCTGTATTAAGTCATTGTTTCTAGAAATCACTGGTCCTGACCACCCAAGAAGAGATATTGTTGTCTTAAATCAGGAATGCTACCAGGTATGTACAAATCTTCCTTAGAGCATGTCTTCCTCCACCCCTGGTTGGAATTCAGCTTCCAGAATAGAGGTAGAAAAAGAGCTTGATATGTGAGCAGCTTCAGATTCCAGTGCTTATAGGTAACATTTTTTGACCATTTGCTCACATTGGAATGACCAGTGTTTGTTTAAACAGTACGATTTTTGCCTGGGAGGATCAATTAACCATGAGAAATTTCTTACAAATACTTTAAATGGGTTTCTTTTCCATGGTATTCATTTCTTGGGGGGCATTTTTAGGCTGGATTAATTACTACAATTCAACTCTGCTGGAAATAAAATAAATACCAAAAGCTTTGCTGGAAATAATGCTGGCCTCCAGTCTAGAGAAAAGATTGAGAGATTTCCCTCTCCAGACGAAGAGACTGGAAAGTCTGAGCTACTGTGGAAGCTTCCCAGCCTCTCTGTGGGAGCAACTCCACAAAGCTCAGAAAATGGTTCAACTTGGTCTTTTCACCTAAGACCTACTGCCACTGGAACCAGATGGTGCCAGAGGATAGGGCTTGCTGGCTGGCTAGTCATCTGCTCATCATTGTCATAACCTTAAGAATGTGGGAAGATCTAAGGACATATTATTTAAAAAAAAAATAATGCTAGTTTCTATCTGTGCTATTGGATTCCAAGGGTGGTGGTGGTGGTGGTGGTGGTGGTGGTGGTGGTGGTGGTGGTGGTGATGATGATGAAAGAAGAGGAGGAGAGAAAAAAGAAAGAAAAAAGAGGAGGAAGAAGAGAAATGGGAGGGGAGAAAAGGAAGGATAAAGAGGAGAAGAAGAAGAAAAAGAGGAAGAAGAGGAGGAGAAGGAAGAAGTATAGGAGTACAGAAAGGAGGGAGGGAAGCTGAAGGTAAAGGACGATGAATGGGGAAGAGACACAGGAAGGAGAAGTGGAAGGAAGATAGGAACAGAGAGGCAAAGTGTCACACAGAAGAGGGCACCAAGAGAAACAACATCATCAGTGATGGTAAGAGCTGTAGTCGTTTAGCGTTCCTGCTCCAGAGGTGCATCACACAGTTTTCACACATGAAATCATTTAGATGACACTATCATCCCTTGCAAATAACAAAACCATCGCCTCGAGACATTTTATAAATGTACCTGTGTCGGTAAGATGACTGAGCAGGTGAAGGCACTTGCCACCATGCCTTACCACCTAGTTCCATCCTATGGTAGAAGGATAGAGACGATTCCTGTAGGTTGTCCTCTGACCTCCCCACATGCATGCATATAGGAGCTGTACTCTGTTACACACAGACAGACAGACAGACAGACAGACAGACAGACAGACAGACAGACAGATAGAATAAAAGATAAAATAAGATCCCCCTAATTCACATTACTAAGAGAGAGAACAGTCTGAAGGGCCATGAAATTGCTCAGTCAGAAAAGTATTCACTGAAAAAGCATAAAAACCTGATTCAATTATCAGAGCCCATGTGAAAAAGTTGGACATGACAGTGTGATACCAACACTAAGAGATGGAGACAGGGGCATCCCCAGGGCTCACAGGAAAGTCTTGGGTCTGTGAGAACTCTGTCTCAAAAATCAGAAGGTGGATGGTATACTGAGGAATGATAATAGAGGCTGTCCTCTATTTCAGACATACACACGCATGTACACACACATGAAAACACACATGTGCACATGTATGTGTTCATGCACACTCAGACAGAATGAATGATTTGAAAGCCACTGTTTTAGCATGTTAGTTGTCGATTGCTATATAATACAATGCCCTGGTATGTCAGTGCTTAGTGAGTCAGGAATCCAGGGGTGGCTCTGTAGGTGCCTCAGGTTCCCTTAGGGTCTATAATCAAGCTGTCTTGACTATAGAGAGGTCTGAAGTCTAATCCAAAGGTTTAACTGGACAAGGATCCATTCCTTGCCTCACTTAGGGTGGGTAAATCTCTTGGCAGGATTTATTTCTTAGTGGCCTGTTGGGCTAAGGGTTTCTGTTTCTTGCTGCTAGTCTAAAATGAGTCACTAGACTGAGTGTACACTTAGCGGAAGAGGGTTCCACCAAGAGCTGCTGATCCCTGTGACTGTGTTAAAGGCTGTGCTAAGCACAGCTGCTTTCCTTTTGGATTAAGCAGACTGCATTAATATGTACACTGCTTAGTCTTCTGAAAAGGCCTTCTCCCGTTCTCATATCTATTGGCTCATGGGATTTCCTGATCCATTTGAAGTCTAGCCACAGTCTCCTTGGTTGCAATCTTCTTTCTCCTCACTTCTCCTCCACTCCTGAAATATTCACTCCAGAGAAGCCTCATGCATCACATCTATCGTGGGAGCACCTAATCCAGTGCCTAGATTTACAGATAAGAGCACTGAGACTCAGACTCAGTCAAGAGAAGGGGCCTCCAAATCCCACAGGAAGCCATAGGCAGGGCAGGGACCCTGAGCCTCATCTGCAGCACATCCCAACACACCAAGATCCTTGCTGGGAAATCAGTCCAAACCAGGCTCTTGAGCTCTAGGGAAAATGCAGACATTTTATCAACATACAAATGAGGGAAACACTTAGGTGGCTCTTCTCCCCGTCCCCATCTTTGCTTCACAGGGGGCTGACTTCATTCCCTCCTGGGAGTGGGAAGAGCTCACTAGTTAACTGAGCAGTGAGCAAGCCTTTTTGTGAAAAGCCTGGGAGTCCTGGAAGATGCAGCTTCACTGTGATCACACAATGCCCTCTAGCCTTGAGTCAGGGTAGTTCCAGGAGGAAAATTTTGAAAACAATGAAGCATCGTGAACGACACAAAGCCCACTGTGCAATTACTACAAAACTGTACAATCTGGGGATCCTGAGGACCCAAGAACTGCCAAAGTGCCTGAGAAGTACGGGCATGATACCACGGTTCCTGAGAGCCCGTCCGTCCCTTTCACAGACTCTCAAGAGGGGCCACAACAACATCCATGAACAAAAGGGTTGAGATCTTTTGGTAACTTTCCAAATATCTGAAACATTTCCCCTGATATAAAAGAGATTACCAAAATGATCATGTGCCTCTTATTTGGCTTTTGGAGTACTGGGGATTCACCCTGAGTCCGGTGCATGCTAGGAGATACTACCAGGGCTTCATTCACAGCCCACCTTTCATATATCCAGCCCAAACACTATGTGGTTTTAATGTCACATGTCTGCCCCATCCTGTCCACCATTCGGAGTACTGCACTCCTCCCTCTGAATAGGTGATAGAAAGCTGATGTTTGTATTCTTGGCTTACTCAGTGGGTGACTACTAAATACTTACTGCTGTGCGTTGAGGGCGTGAGCCAGAATGAACTCCTGTGGTATTAAGTAATATCTCCCCAATGTCTACCCACTTTCTTGTTCCTCAACTGTGCAAGTACCTGAAGCCCACTCAAATCACCCTCGGTGGCAGCCAGGGTTGGAGGTGTGCAAAGCATCTCTTTTCCTACTGACTCAATGGTTCCAGGGAATCAACATTCCAAGGTAACCCTAGGAACTGAGCTAGGCTCACCAGAGAAGGCAGCTGTGCTTGCCCCTAGAGTAGAACCTGCAAGAAAGCAGATCGGGCAAAGAGAGCTGAGCCCAGGAGAAAACCCATCTGATGATGGCCTGGGTCCCAGGCCCTTTATCTGTCTTCTAAGAAAATGGAAACTGGCTTTCTATTACTGTCAACAGAAAGTATCATCAGTGGATCATCGGTCCTTAAGAAGCTCACAGTCCAGTAAGGCAAAGTGTATCTGATACAGTATGATTATTAGTATGAAAGCATGCCTACAAAGGTGGTCTGTTTTTTTCTGAAAATAAATAGAGGGAATATTAAAGAATCTCCCGTAGGGAATCTGCCTTCTGCCGTAATGTGTCAGAACAATTTGGACAGGCAGCAATAATCAGGAGGAAGAACATGGATACAGGAAATTTGGAGAGAGGCTGGACCATGTTCCAAAGTAAGCCTGAATGGTGGGGAAGTTTCCCCTAGGAAGGATTCAGAAT
>NW_022196894.1:4723625-4732607 GCF_008632895.1 Mastomys coucha
TCTGTTCTCTCCCCCCCCCATTACCACCCCACCCCATCCAGCTTCCTGGCCCTGGCATTCCCCTACACTGGGGCATAGAACATTCACAGGGCCAAGGGCCTCTCCTCCCATTGATGACCAACTTGGCTATCCTCAGGATTCAGAATCTTTATAAGGACAGTGAAGCTACATCTTCTGGACATGTGTACATGTCTGTCCCACTCAAAAACTCACAAGACTAGCATACCATTGAGTCCAGCCAATATTCCAGCACAGGATGGGAAGTGGCTCCTGAGACCAGGACTCCCAGTTGAGGAGCTGTTGGCAGTTAATGGCTTTTGATGATAGGAAAAGTTCTTTTCTTCAGTGATCTAGCCTCCAATAGGTTGCCCATGATACAATAACTCCCACCCAAAGCAACAGAAGGCAAGAGGAGCTCCTTAGGGAGAAGAAGGGCCTCCACCAAAGTCTGAGGAGGATAACAGATGATAAAGAGAGAGGGGGGTGAAAATGGCCAAAATAGATGTATGAGCTAGTCAAAGGACTTAAGTCTAAATTGGGATTTCATGAGTGCCTGAAATTACTCAGACCTCAGCTATTTGGAGCACAAAATAAGATCATACTTATTGCCAAAATCATTTTTGAGATATATCACATACCAGAAAAGTCACCTTTTCTAGGTGTACATTTAGTGAGCTTGCATGTGTTTATAAAATTTGCAACTATCATCAATAACCTATAGACAATCTCATCTCTATGACTCTATCACACACTCCCATTCTCTCTTCCTCTTGGGCTTAGTAGTGCTAATGTTTTCTGTCTCTGTGAATTTTTATTAATATTGCATTTATATTATTTTATTATTTTTTTAAGGTGCTGGAGATCAAACCTCAGTCTCTGTGCATGTACTCACTATCATGGGTATTTCTGTCTAAGAAATAGATAGGGAGGGATAGACAAAAAAAGGGAGGGAGAGAGGGAGAGGGGGAGAAAAAAGAGAGAGGGTAAGACTGAGCAAGCAAGAGAGACCCAGCAAGAAAGAGGAGGAGGAAAGAATGATAAAGAGTTCTTTCAGGCACAGTGTAGACATCAGAAGACAACTTTCAGGGACCAGTTCTTTCCTTTCTCCATGGGTTTCATGGTCTCAGGTTGATAGGCTTATGTAACAAGTGGTTTCATCCTCTGAGCCATTTCAACAAGACAACAATAAGATTCTATTTTCTTTTTTCTGTGATGGTGGTGGTGGTGATGGTGGTGGTGGTTTGGTTTGGTGTGTAGGTGGTGGGGTCATGAGGGTAGACAGTAAGATCATCCATAGTATCTTTTTTTTTTTTTTTCAGGTTTTCTGGAATTATTTTTTTATCAATTAATTACTTTATTTATGTTCAGCCCAAATATTGTCCCCCTCTTCATCCCCACTCACAGAAGGGAAGAGAGAGGGGGAGAACCATGGTATCATTTTTAGTTGCTCTCCACATTTTTCTTTTTTGAGACAAGATCTCTCATGGAACCTACAGCTAACACTTTCAGATAGACAAGGTGGTTAATGAGACCCCAGGATCTGCCTCCTATCGCCAATACCAAGGCCACAGATTCATGCCCACCCATGCAGCAAGCACTCTACTGACTGAGCTATTTCCCCCTCCTCAAGACTTTGCCCCCCATCCCTTCTTCTTGTCACTCATCTGCCCAGTCATAGCACACAACCTGCCTGAAATAGCCCCTACCATCCATTTGAAATCTTTCAAATCCAGTCAGGAACACTTTGCCTTTGGGAATAACTGGGCCAAGAGATTACAGTTAGAGGTTGTGATAAGGGTCATAGGTGAAAGAGGACCTGAACAGTAAGCAAGATGGTGTCCAGCCTGGGGTGAGAGGACAGAGGGTGTGCCAGGGGTGAGAATGTGGAAGCTTGACATTCAGGCTCTATGTGGAGAAACCCCAAAGCCACTGAAGAACAGAAAAGGAGGCAAACCGATTTTTATTTAGGTTCACTCTTCCAGATAATAGGTACATGCTTACTACAGAATCTTCCTGTGTTTGGCTGCCCTCCAAAGCTAACTTCTTGGCTCTATTAAAATAAACATCTTTATTGACTAGAGCTGGGGATATCAAAGAAATTTGGAGATTTCAAATTTTTGTCAGTATTATCATTGAAATACATTGCCACATTTGATATAAGACAGGGGGATAAAAATGAAGGCAGTCTCATGTTTGTTTCAATACATATAACTAAGACTGGAGCACTACCGAGATGATTAGAATAGCCCCTACACAGGAGGGCACTCGCGTCTGTGAAACGTTCCGTGATTTTTAAATAATAAAGAAATTCTCAGGGCATAGTTCTAGAGAGTGGGATGTATTTCTTCAGAATCTAGAATATTCCATCTCAAGCTGAGGAGCTTGTGGAAGAAGGCTGTTGTCAGAATAGTCTTCCTTCTCCTTTCTTGTAATATATTTCAAAGTGCATGCATTGCTAAGTTATGCATCCACTCATTTGAGCAACTCGAGACAGTGACAGCTAGATTAGCTTGTGTCAGTATTTAGCATGTCCCCAAACCACCTCAAGTTCTTATTTTAAAAGTCAAACTCCTGGGTACTATCCCCAGAGTTTCCCAATGTCCTTGAAGCAAGTGTTTGAGGAAAAGACTCGGGCAGGACCAAGTAATGATTTGAGCATAGCAAATAGTTCTTGAGTCACAAATGAACTCAAAGCAGTTTGAGCTTGTCTGTTGGAGCTCTAGGCTGAGACAAGGTCTGAATATAAGCCATCGATTGGTGATGTCTGCTGTGGGCAGAGCATGGACAGCTGAGGCACAAAGGGCATGGGTTCCTCATTCCTATAGCAATTATTCTCTGAGCACACAGCATGAGTCCTCCTTCCTCAGAGCTATGCTAATCACCTCTGCATCATCCTGGCTTTAGTTTATGTATGCCAAAGAGATCGTGAGAATTCCTTCATTCACATCTGATATAAGGATCTCCGTGCACAAACAGACCCAGGAAGCCTGTCATTTCAGCCCATGCTGTAGAAAAACCTGTGAGGGGAGACGTCCTAAAACCAAAGTGTGGTTGGATACAAAGTGTAGCGCTGTGGCAGGGCAGTAACAGGAGCAAGAAAATATGCCTATCTGAACAGAAGGCAGCTGAGTCTGGTCCTGGAGAATGAATGGGAATTTTCCAGGTGAAAGAAGGAGAAAATATACCAGACAGAGTTGAGTGCAGGTGCTGCAAACAAGCATGCTGCAGAAGTATGGTTTTGGGAAATTGGTTACTTAGACACCACACACACACAAATGTGTGCGCATGCACACACATACACACAGATGCATGCTCTTTTCCTGACTCCTCTTCACTACTAGGTGCTAACCCCACAGACATGCAGTTTCTCAAAGTTATAAGATTTCTGGGGTGGGGACATTAGAGGAGTTGGAACAAGGGAAGGAGGAAATGATGTAATTATATTTTAATTAAAATGTAAAATAAACAAAAGACTTGTGGTGTCCCCACATGAAATCTTTGCCTTCCTGTAGGCCATGCAGTGTTCTAATGTCTCAGTTTAAATGTCAACTCTTGCTCCACAGAGAGTCACCAGAACTTAGTGTGGGTGTAGGCTGCACATACCTGCTGAAGTGCAGCATATGTCAGGTAAAGCAGAAGCAAGGAAAGCTACCCAAGCCAGACAGACATGAGAACCTAGCCTCTGGCCACACCCAAGCCAGACAAACATGAAAACCTAGCCTCTGGCCACACACAAGTCAAGGCAGTGGCCACTCTGCCATATAGACTGCCTTGCCATACATGCATCACACATCTAACAAACTGGGAGACCACACACTAAGTTCTTCCACCCCACACCCCATACCAAAGAGAACTAGTGTGTTTCCCAGGGCCTTCCTCTTTGCCTGAGAAGTATCACATTAGTTGCTTGTCTATTGTTACAATGAAACACTACGACCAAGAAAACCAACCTTATAGAAAGAAGGGTTTATTTAGAGCCTACAGTTCCAGAGGGATAGGCGCCCATGAGCATCCTGGCAGGGAGGGTGGCCACAGGTAGGTGGGTAAGATGCTGCAGCAGCAGCTGAAAGCTCACATCTAGGCCCACAAACAGGAAGCAGAGTGCTCACACTGGGAATGGTGTGAGTTTTTTGAAACCTCAAAGCCCACCCTAATCCTCCAGAAGGCCACACCTTCTAATCCTCCCCCAAATAGCCACCAGCTGAGGACCGAGTGTTCAAATGCTCGAGATTTATGGGGGAGACACCTTGCAAAGAACTTCAAATATGAAACTCAAGCTGGCTACCACAGAGTAGCTCAAAGGTGACGCTGGAGCACTTGTTTGCATGTGTGCTTCTGAGAGGTGAAGAGCTGTACAGACTCCTGGTGCACAGGAGAGGGCAAGATGGCCAGCTTCTTCCTCGCCCTCCTGACCCGAGACAAGAGCCTGACCAATTAGAACAAAAGCTGAGAGGGATTTTCTCCCACCAGTAAAGCCTTCCTGCTGATGGACTGGCGGACTGACCAGAGGTTCAAGGCCAACCTGTTTTTGTTCAAACTGACCAACCTTAATTAAGGATTGTGAAGGGGGCTGAGGATGTTTGGGAGCATATCTTTCCTCGCTCCTAATAGAAGCAAGCCCCTCTACACCGACTGACTCTCCCTGCACCTGTCTGCAGCCTTTGACATCTGTCCCTGCTGCTGCTCCCTGTGGTGCTTGAGATTGTCCCTGCCTTCTAGTCCTATAACTTGCAGACAAAATGAACCTGACCAGGACCCCTAGACTTTTCCTTTCTCCTAAGAAAGCTTTGTTTACAGAGGCCACTAACTTCTCCACTGCCTAGGAGCACCTCCGTTCAATAGAGGTGCCCTAGCCCAGTTAGCTCAGGACAAAAGGAGCATCACCTGCAGAAGAAACAATTCAAAATCAGTCCCAACTTGGGAGACTCCCTCAAGCCTGGAGGCATGGAGGCAGCTCGTATCTGCTCATAGCTGCCCCCTGTGTGAGCATTATCAAATTCAGTAAAGGTCAAATAGGAAAATACCTGGAACTTCAGAAGTCAAGTGGGTAAGCCACCAAGAAGCATGGAGAAGAATCCAAAGTCACTCGAGGGTTTTAAGAGACAGCATACCTAGGTGACTCAAAAAAAAAAAAAAAAAACATAGAATGTTTTATCCCCTGATATAAGTAAAAATAAACCACAGAGGGGGACCGCACTGATAGCTCAGTGGGTAACTGTTTGTCCTGCAAGCAGGAGGAGCTGTTTCATCTCAGAAGTCACCCTGAAAATACAAAACAAGGTATGGGTGACACAGTTGTAATCCATGTTAGAGAGGCAGAGACAGGCAGATCCCTGAGACTGTCTGGTCAGCCAGCCTGGCCTACATGGTACATTCCAGACCAAAGACAGTACTTGTCCCACAAAACAAGGAGGAGGGCCACACCCGTGCAGACACACATGCATACAGAACTGCAGAGGTGGGGTGGAGGAGAGAGGGAAGGGAAGAGGGACAAAGAAAAGGGAAGGGAGAGCCACAGACCCGGAAGCAGCCGACACAGTGTTCTCTTTTTTTCTACCCATCACCTTGAAAGTACCACTTCTTGGCTTATATATTTCACAAATTTTGGATAAGCATCAGTTATGTGCCAGACACACTATATGCATTAAAGATATAGAAGTAAGAATTCCCTCCTGCCGCAACACAAGTAATAGCTGGGGACCCAGAAATCCCACCGGCTGATGTATCTGTTAACAGCAAGCACCAAAACAAAACAAAATAATCAGAAAAGGGAGGGCATGGAGGGGACAGGAAGAAAGGGACAACTTTGGCCAGACAGGCAAATGGTGATGTTTGAGGTGTGCAGGTGTCACTGGGGAGAGAGTGGTTGACAGGAGGCCAATCCTGCAAGGATGTAAGAGACAAAGACTCCTTGTAGGACCACCACTGTGAAGTAGGAATGAGCCTGGAAGCTTTGGTTGGCAGATGGAAGGTCCATAGAACTAGCACATGGCAGTAAGGGAGAAGAGTTGCAAAATCGAAATCTGGTTGGAGAGTTGAGCAAAAGGCAGACAATGAAGGGCTTTTACTCAAAAGCAGCAGTGTAGAGATGTAGCTCATTGGGGAGAACACTGCCTAGCATGCAGGAAGCCCTGGTTCCCTGGTCCCACATAAACCAACACTACCCCCTCCATTCTAGGACGTGTGGAGTGGAGGAGACAGGAGGATCACAAGCTTAAGGTTATCCTTAGTTACATAGCACTTTACTTTTTTTTTTTTTTTTTTGGTTTTTCAAGACAGGGTTTGGCTTAGACCAGGCTGGAATCAAACTCAGAAATCTGCCTGCCTCTGCCTCCCAAGTGCTGGGATTAAAAGCATGCACCACCACTGCCCAGCACTACATAGCACTTTTAAGGCCCTCTCTCAAACTGCAGAAAAGAAATGGGCCAGAATCGCATTTGTGACTGTGAGCCCTATAGGCTATAGACAATTAATCATAAGGTACAAAGGACAGCCTAGGAAGAATGGCTGCCCAAGAGATAATGTCTTACTCGTGACCTATACAACAGCACCTATACAACAGCACCAGAATGCTCATTGCATGGATGAAAACCACTGAGCATCCACATGGTTCGTGTAACATGATGAAAGTCACATGACTAAGAAATAACAGCCAAGATCCCCTAGGGTGACTAAGCAAAGCATATGTGTCATTGGCAAGCTCCACACTTCTCTGTCATGAGATGGAGCCAGGGCCATTTTCAGAGCCATGAGAATACAGACACATGGATTCCCAGTCCCTCAAATCTGTGACCATCAACTCAGTCACACACACAAAAAAAAGAGCATTCTGAGGGCCGAATCCCAGCATCCCATGAAGCAGAGACTCTCGGGAGATTAGCCTTGTACATGTGGAGTATTTACATTAGACTTGTCCGTCTTAAAAGCCAGAAAATATTATACTGCATGCTTCCTCTGTGCCAGAGAGTCCTCCAAGTACTCTCCATGTTGTATTCCTTAACCAACCACATTATGAGGAGCATTCCTGTGGTAGGGAACAAAAAGATGGTGATCTCTGCTTGATTGTCTCCTGATAACAAGAATATCCTGAGCCTTTTCCACGTCCCGGTGGCTCTTCAGATCCCTCTGTAACATGCTGCACAGTCGGTACTCAAGTGCAGCCAATGAAGGGATGCCGCATTCCTCGCAATCACTCACTCCACACACACACACACACACACACACACACACACACACACCTTTGGTCTCATCTTCCAGGTACCCCACAGAGCTACACCATCTAACTCTCCAAGTGATTTTGCAGCATTCTGCTCCTCGCCTCCATCTTGTGACTGAGAAGCTGATGCTCTTCTAAGCTTTCACCTGCTAAGCTAAGGCTCTAACCCTGGCCTCTCAAGGGTGTGGTTGTTATCCTGAGATCTGAGGGAACCTTGGGGATGGAAACGTGAATCTGAGGTAAAACTGGAGGGTGGAGTTGGTAATGGTAACAGTCTTGTCCCAACTGTTCTGCTCAAGTCAAAGGTAGGACTGTTTAACATTTTTTTTTTATAATGAATCAAAATAAATTGAAAAGAATGATTGCCCAATCGTTGACTTGCTGATGATGCCCTGGACCATGTGTCAGCACTGGCATGGGATTGATGCAGGGGAAGAGTTAAGGCTTGAATTATTATCAGAATTAGGGTGCTTTATTGGTTCACATCACCCAATCTTCCCCAGCCATTATGGCTTCACCAAAACATTAAACTACTTTAAACTTTCATTTTCCTCTTAAAACTAAATTAGTTCAGAGGAAATTGTGTTTTCTGAGCTCCAGTTCCAGCCTCGGGCAGAGGGAGTTACAGTACAGAGCACAAATAAACAACAATCACGGCCTAATTACTAAGTAGCAGGAGCATCCCTGTCAAGTGTCGGTCCTGTAGGGATGCAGGGCTCAAGTGGACGCCTCTGGACGCCTGGAGATATTGACATGGTAATCTTCTGCTCCTCTGGCCCCGAAAGACAAAGACAAAGGACTGTGTAAGGCACCTGCCAGGTCCCTACCCCGATGCTAACCTATGCCATGTCCCTACCCCCCGATGCTAACCTATGCCAGGTCCCTACCCCGATGCTAACCTATGCCAGGTCCCTACCCCGATGCTAACCTATGCCAGGTCCCTACCCCCGATGCTAACCTATGCCAGGTCCCTACCCCCGATGCTAACCTATGCCATGTCCCTACCCCGATGTTAACCTATACCAGGTCCCTACCCCCGATGCTAACCTATACCATGTCCCTACCCCCGATGCTAACCTATGCTATTCTGTGTGTGCTTGCTGTCCCCATTGAGATCCCTACTGGGATACCCATAGGAATAGAATCTGAACCAACCGCCAGACTTCAGTGAATGGCTAACACCGAGCCATTCATTAAAGTTAAGACTATTGGATTAAGATCTATTTACTGAGGATCTGTTGTGTGTCAAAAAATATACTGTACTCCTTGTTTTTAATCATTATCGGACATCTATTCTTTCTGTCTACCTTCTTTGATAAAATATTCCTTTCATGCCAAGCATGAAATCCTTTTTGGCTTCAAGATTAAAGATGAGCCTATCATAGACCCTCCAACAATGGAGGGGTTGAGGCAAAGCCAAGCACAGGACCACAATCGTTGCAGGACATTGGTCATTTGATTACTGCCACACCAACCATAGGACCTCTAATAGCCCAAAAGTAAAGCTGAGCCCAGCACAGAGTATCAGTCATGTGACTGAAGCTAAGCCATTTACAGGACCTCACCACTCTGACATGGGATTAGTTCAAGGGCAGCAGTAGTTGGAAGCCAAGCCAATCACAATTTCTCTCCAGGAATTTTCTGCTTAGAGCTATAAATAAGGTTCTGTCCTCCCAGATCTAGAAAAAATACAACTTTTATCTATCAATGGCTGTGGAGGTGAAAGCCATCCTCAGAAAGACCCAGAAGTGGTGAGGGGGGGGGGG
>NW_022196894.1:4732825-4752887 GCF_008632895.1 Mastomys coucha
TGAGTGGGGGGGCAGGCCTGGAAAGACACAAAAGTGGTGAGTGGGGGGGCAGGCCTGGAAAGCTGAGGCTTGGACGGGCACAAAGATCACTGTCTCTTACAAGACTCCCATTCTGTCTGTCCATTGCATTGCACAAGCCCACAAGCCATCCCAGCATTCACGTTCCATGAGTTTAGTCAAAATGGAGTCCTATCATAAGAAGGTAGAGGCTAAAGGATGGCCTCAGAGCCTCACCTCAATAGCTAACACTTACTGAGAAAGCCCTGCAAACAGGCACCTACGTGACTCATTTCAATGAGTTCCTAAGTCCATAGAATTATGAAGATGGTACCAATGAGATGCCCTTTTCATAGTTAAGGAAACTGAGGTACAGAAATAGTAAAGTGATTTCTCAAAGGTCATACACCTTAGCACTGTAGAATGAAAACAGCTCTATGTTGTGAACTGTTGTGCCCCTTTGCAGAGAATGGTGTGGAACCTGGGCATCCCCTTCCCAGGTGTGGGAAGATTTAGAGTGTCAGAGCTTGAGACCCAGCTCCGAAGCCACCTTTCTTCATCTGTCTCTCCCTTACTTCTAGACAAAAATCTGTCCATTGGATTTTCTCAGCCACTGCACAAACCCTGAGCTGATCCTTTTTTATTTCTACGAATGGAAACATCTTTACTGTGTTTTCTTTTTCCACTGTATCTGAAGATGATCCACGCTGCCTGATGTTATTCTCACTGGTAGTGCTCCAGCCCATAGATGCCAAGGGCTGGAACTTCCTGTTATACAACTGTTCCCAACTTCCAGTGCTGATTGCCCCTGGCAGAAGCAGCCTCAGACAGGCCAGAGCGTTTGATGCCGAGAGAGAGAGAGTGTGTCAAGGCTGCCTGGGCATTTGCTAGTCCCTTTTAATTTTGAGAGCAAGAGAGTCTGGGTGTACAGAAATCAGGGGAAGGCAGAAAGACAAGGAGAGAGAAGGGCAAGGTGAGATAAAGTGGGGTTTGTGAAGCAGCAGTCAAGAGCAAAACCAATATCATCATTGCTCACTCCCCTGCTGGGTTCCTGATAAGACAAGGCATTTGAGATTGCTCCTGAAAATGGGGACTTGGCCAGGGTGACCTTGGATGCAAAAATTCTTCATTCACAAAGCAACCCAGAACTCTTCCTGTTTCAGGTCCTGCAGTGGATGTGGCCTGAGAGGAGCCTGAGAAGATTCCCTGCGTCCCCATGAAAGCCTTGCCTGTGGCTGAGATTGCAAACAAGTCACCTATTTTGGCATATTTTCTAGTAACTTCTTTGGGGAGGGAAGAAGTGGCTTTAGTAAGTTAACATGGGACACTAGCATGGCTTGTGTGTAAGGTTCAAGTGTCAGTCTCTTGGCAGCAAATGTTAGCAACCCCTGATAACTGGAGTATCCTCCATTAGCCTCCACCCTCTGGCTTCCATAAAACCATCATCCAAAATAGGTTCCTCTCTGCTGGAGGCTGAAGGGAGGAGAGGACATTTAGATAGGGGGTGTATTCCTTTCCTACCTTGGATATAACAAATCACTATAAACCTAGAGGCTTAGAACCATACATATTAAGCTACAGCCCTGGAGTCTGGAATTGGCTCTTGGGAAGAATTCATTTCATTGTCCTCTTCAGCTTCTGGTGGTCACCAGCAGTCTTTGGCTCATAGCACCTTCCTTCAAGCCAAGTTACTCTCATTCTATCAGCTCTATGTTCTGCTCTGCCTTCTATCTCTCTTTCCTACTGTGAGGAAAGCCAGTGATAACAATACATTTACCTCAATCCTCCAGGATGACCTCACTTCAGTGGTCAGCAATTCCACCCACTGCCTTTATTCCCCTCTGTGAAACAACCTAACATAGTCATGGGTCCCTGGAATCAGGATGTGGACATTCATTTTGATCATTATTATACTGCCTATTATAGAAGCTTTGGCAAAATTCTCCATTCTGTGTATTTGTGTGTTGTTACTGTTGATTTGGGATAGCACCTCAAAAGGCAGCCAGGCTAGCCTCCAACTTGTGTATCTCCTGCCTCAGCCTCCAAGAGGATAAAAGGCATGCTCACTAAATCTTCACTAATACACAGGGTGCCCGTGGCCTCTTTTTTCTAAGGTCAGGGAGAAGATTTGACAAGTAACTCAAAAACTTGCCTCTCACCACTGCTCCCCAAGAAAATGATGTTTGTGTGGGTATCTGCTACAGCATTTTTGACACTCACGTGTGTGTTTGGGTCCAGGCTTGGCCTCAAGCTCTCATCCTCCTTCAATGAGATTAGAGGTATGCACAGTGATGTCTGAGAACAAAAGCTGGGGAATTGCCAAGACTGCCCCTCCCTCATAAGCAGACAATGAGACCTTCTTGCACATGTACAATCACCACAATCTCTCCTAGGGAATGACACATGCTTGTTTACATCCAGGATGTCTTCCTGTGCTACAGTGTGGTCATGGCACTGACACAGGTCCTAGATCACCAGGATGTTGCTTCAAAGAATACTTTGCTGTCCCATCAGGGCTGCCACTCTAAGTGTTCTTATGCAGTGTGGTGCAGCAATACCACAAGTAGATTAGCACAGATTCATATTAGGCCCTTAAACTGTCAGTCCTTGGTGGAATTCTGGGCTCTCCGGCCATGCCTAGCTATAGACTTTACCAGCCAGCACATTGGATTTAGATCCAAGGCTGAGACACCAATGCAGACATCCTGATATCTAGACATAGGTAGTTTGGGGGCTTTGGGTGGCTCAAGGGTCTGTTGCAACCTAAGTTCTGGACATGTGAGCTTTAAAGGCTCCAAACTGCAAGCATTAGTCTTTCTTTACTATGTCAGTGTTGTCACTGGGTAAGGCCCCCTTCTGGTTCCTTCTCTACCTCTCTCTGCCTCTCCTGCATTTATCTCCTCTTCTCTTCCTTCTCTCTCTCCAGGCCATCTCCCCCATCCCTCTGTCTCTGTGTCTCCTGTCTGTCTCTAGCTCTATCCCTCTACATGCTCTGTCTCTGCCTATCTCTTTATTTGCCTCTCTGACTTTCTTTGTCTCCCCATCTCTGTTTCTCTCCTGGTCTCCAGCATCTGTCTCCTGCCTCTATCCCTCTATCTCTGTCTCTGGATCTGTCCCCCTGTATCTCTGTCACCTGTCTCTCTCTGTCTCTATATCTGTCCCGCTGTGTCTCTGTCTCTTGTTTCACTCTCAGTAAGACACACTTTCTTCTCTGTGTGTGTGTTATGTGTGTGTTTATGCATGTGTTATTTGTATGTGTGTGCATGAGCATGTGCCTGTGTGTGTTTATGTGTGTTATTTATAGGTGTGTGTTGTTGTTGTTGCTTATATGTGTTCTAGTTTGCTTTCTGTTTCTATAATAAAACAGCAAGCAAAACCAACTTGGAGAGGAAAGGGTCTATTTCACTTACAGCATACATCCCATAGCTGAGGGAAGTCGGGCAATGAACAGAAACCTGGAGACAGGAATTGAAGCAGAGGCCATGGAGGAATGCTGCTTACTGTCTTGCTTTTCCTGGCTTGCTCAGTTTGCTTTCTTAAACAACCCAGGAGCACCTGCCCACTGGTGGCACTACCCACAGTGGGCTGGGCCCTCTCACATCAAGCATTAATCAAGAAAATGCACTGAGGATATGCCTACAGGCAATCTGAGGGAGACAGTCTCTCAACTGGGATTTCTTCTTCCCAGATAACTCCAGTTTGTGTCAAGTCAAGAAAGACTAACCAGCACTCTGTGTGTGTGTGTGTGTGTGTGTGTGTGTGTGTATGTGTGTGTGTATGTGTGTGTGTATATGTGTGTATGTGTGTATATGTGTGTGTGTGCGTGTGTGTATGTGTGTGTATATATGTGTGTGTATGTGTGTGTGTATTAGATGTCTATATTGTTTGTGTGTCTGTATTGTTTATGAGTTGTTTGTGTTTGTGCATATGCATTGTGTGTATTATGTGTGCTGTGTGTGCACATGGTGTGTGACTTGTTTTTGTGTGTTTGCATTTACTTTTTGTTTTCTTCCCTGTCCCTCTTAACTGTCTTCAAAGCTCTGACTTTGAATCTTATTTTTCCCTTGTTTTGCTTCCTCCCTTACCTCCCCTCCTCCTCTGTTACTTCAGCCTGTATTTCTCTTTGATGCTCCTCTCATTTCTCTGCAGGATGAGAGGAGAGGAAAGCAGGAAATACAGAGGCAGAGGAAGGGGATACGTTCCATTCTCCCTCCCTTCATTCCCCCACAAGTCCTGGCCCTGAGCTCAAGTGCCAAGCTCTGCCCACACACCTACAGCATCCCAGTCAGCCAGCAAAGACTGGAAGCCCAGCCTCCCATTAGTGTCCAAAGCACAAGAACGTAAGGTGGAAACAGCCAAGGCTTTTAAACAAGCTGCAGTTCTCCTCAGGACAGTCTGATTTTTCTCCAGACAAAGAAAAGAAAGAGCTGCACAGTGTCCCCATAGAATGCTGTGTCCCCATACACGGTCAGCACTTTTCACTGTTTACTTTCTCCATGAGGAAACTCTGACATTCCAGAGCTGAGACTCGGGTTTGGAGAGGGGAAGGGAGAAAGAAATAATTATGTGCCCAGTTCTTGGCAGTTGCACATTTTTTCTTCCGTTTTATGTTCCAAGTCATAATCCTACACATATAAAATTTAACCACCACTGCATTGTTAGCATTTTGCAGAGAGAATTCTTCAGCTATAGCACCAACCAATTTACTTGAAAGAACTGCTGGGGTCTGTTTACAGCCGACAGGCCCGGATTGGCTTGTAACAGCCCCAGTGTACCTGGTGACAGGTACCCTGACTTTTCCTCATTTGTTTCCCCATCTATGTAGCATGCAGGCTTATAAAAGAGCTGGCTCTTTGATGAACACCCCTTTTGTGGCTTCTTTTCTGGGCAGACATTGGAGTGTTTCCAGAAGAAGCAGAAGGAGAGACTCCATCTGGAACCTTCCCTGGCTGGTGTCACATCTGGCTCTTCATTTGCTCTCTGGCTTACTTTGGGCAAATCACTAAACCCTTCTGAGCCCCACTTCTGATTTCTTCCATGGTAGAACATCCCATCTCTCAGGTTGATGTAAGGATGGATTGGAACATTGGATGAGGTGAGTCCAACACAAGAGACATGTCCTGTATAAGACACTGTGTATCTGTTTTACTCTTCATTCAACTCAGAGGTTGAAGTCTGCCAAGCATTTTGTGCTCATAAAATGGGTAAAAGAGGATAGAAGTCTTGCATGAATTATGGGTGAACCTCCTCTTTACTTCTGAGATCAGGCTTCATAGAGAAATACTAGCTATGACTTTGAAATATTCCTTCTTTCTCCCTGCCTCCTAGATATCAAAAGGCCTTTCCAGCCACACACGTTTTGCAATTTTAGGACTCTAAAACCAGGGCACAGCAGAGAGTCCATAGGAGTTAAGACTCTCTGACAACAAAAACCCATCTTAAGTTACCTTAAACACCAATCATTGATTGACATGGCTGGTACATCCTGCAATCGTGGCCACACTGAGGATCCTGTACCCGTTATCATAGCTTTTTCCACAACTTTCATCTGCTTCCTGAATTAGTCTGTTTATAGGAAACAGACCCAGGTTGACTTGTAACATTACATGGTGATAGGTTCCTGGCTTTTCCTCATTTGCTTCCTCATCTATAACATCACGTTAGCTACAAACATGATGCCTCTCTTCAGAAGCTGGGACCTACAGTACTATATCCCAACAGTTTCAACTCCACCAAGGACTGACAACAAGCTGACTCTAGTCCACTGCCTGCTCTGTAAATAAAGTTTTACTGGAGCTCAGCCATATCTGCTCATTGGTGTACAGTGAATGGCAATTTGGAAGCTTTAAAAGCCATAGACAAGAAAGAAAGGAAGGAGATGGAGGCAGGGAGGAAGGGAGGAAAAAGAAAGAAAGGAAGAAACAAAGAAACAAAGGCAAAAAACAAAGAAAGAATTCTCCATGATAGTCACCACTGGGGCCATGCCAAAGGGTGCTTGCTGACCTTAGCTACAACAGGCCCTGCTTGTGTCCGGTCAGAGTGGTGGTTTGAATGAGAATGGGCCACATGTAGGATCTCACACTTGAATTCATGATCCTTAGTTGGTAGAACTGTTTGGGGAAAGACTAGAAGATGTAGCCTTGTTGGAGGAGGTGTGTCACTGGCAGCAGACTTAGTTGGTTTCAAAAACCCACACCAGTCCCAGCTAGCTCTCTCTGACTCCTGACTCTGACTCCTATTTGTGGATCTCAGCCCTTGTGGTTGTAAGCACTCAGCTACTTACTGCTCCAGCACCATGCCTGCCTGTCTGCTGCCATACTCTCACCATGATGGTCAAGGATGCACCCTCTGAAACTGTAAGAAAGTTTCCAATTAAATGCATTCTCTTTTATAACTGCCTTGGCTTATCTTTCCACAGCAATAGAAATGAAGATAAGATGGGAGAGGAGAGGGGAGTCGGGTGGCGGTGGCACATGCCTTTAATCCCAGCACTTGGGAGGCAGAGGCAAGTGGATTTCTGAGTTCGAGGCCAGCCTGGTCTACAGAGTGAGTTCCAGGACAGCCAGGGTTACACAGAGAAACTCTGTCTGAAAAAAAAAAAAAAAAAGATGGGGGAGGGGTATAGAGTCTCAATGGTCAAGAGCTTAGCTCTCCCTAACCCATCCTCTGGAGCTTGAAAAACTCTAATAAGCCCGCCTTCATACTGTGGGCACCCCTTTGCTGGAAGAGGAAGCTAGCCAAAGCACTGTGATTGAAACTCCTCCCCACTAAGATCATAAAGAACAGGAGAGGAGTATGTTCCAGGGGGACAGAAGAAACAAGGACAGTTGCTTGAGAAACAGGAAAAGAAAAAAACAGGCAAAACCCAGGAATCCAACCCCACAGACTGCGTGAAGGAGCATAGGCCGCAGTCCAGGGTGATAGGCACAAATGCAGACTCCAGCTTGCTGAAGGCGCTCAGCTCCCTAAGAAACTGTTGATACAAGTTTTCAGTTAACAGACAGATGCTTCTCTTCTGGAATAAGCATTCATGTGGATTCCTGTATCAGGAACTCCAAAGCCTGTCCTCAGCACTGATGACTGAGCAGAGAGCCGGGAAAACCAAGTAAAACACTATTGATCTTTCTGTTTGAGATACAGCCATAGGCAGAGGCTCAACAACACAAACCTCTTAAACCAGAGGCAGTGTCTGAAGCTGGAAATGACCCTTCAGACCTTGCTGAGGATGCAAGGTCTTTGATCATCAGGCTGTGAAACTCTCCCAGTTCCAGACAGCATCCCATGAGCACAGCAGACAAAGCCAATCAATCACAGAACTCTTTCCCTCACTCTTCAATGTAGTGGTCATACATGTGCTCACTCCACGATGGTTGTGCTACACCTTCTCCTCTGCCCTGACTATCCAGGTTCCAGAATCCTCATCAAGACACAAAGAAAAGCCTGCAGTGCCTCTCTATATTCTAAATACAGATCTCTTCATAATAGTCTCTCATTGAAATATATCAAGAAACCAAATACCCATCAATATGTGAAGAATAAACCTGAGTAATAGGTACATACAATGAAGTATTGTTTAACATTTAAAAGGGAAGAAATTCTGGCATCAGCTGTAGAGTAGAGGAAACTTAAATGCTAAGTGAAATAAACTGCACACACATGACAAATAGTATAATTCACTTAAATAAAGTCCCCGGGCAGACAGAAAAATACATGCTTTTAGAGTCTAGATGCTGAGAAAATAGAGAATTTCTAAGTGAAAGTTCTGGGGTTGCATGGTGATGATGTTAGCTTCTCAGTGGTATCTGTGTATTTTAAAACCACTGGATTGTGCCCAGGCCTAAGGAAGGTAAGATCCAGAGGACAGAAGGGGTCCTATGACAGAGCAGTCACATACATGATCTGACAGCAGCTGGAGTTACATGCATAAAACTTGTACAAGATCAGCCATGTGGGCGCCGATGGCTCACATCTTTAATCCTAGCAGTCAGGAGACAGAGGCAGGTAGAGCTCTATGAACTCAAGGTCAACCTGGTCTACAGAGCAAGTTCCAGGACAGCCAGGGGTTACACAAAGAAACCCTATCTCACAAACACAAAAGAGAAAAAAAAAAGACTTGTACAAGATCAAGCTAGCTGAAAGTTCAGCATGAGTGGAAAAGGGGTTCATGAGTCCCCACCCATGGCTGAGGTGCTCCACCCCTACCAAGACACTGCTACAGTTACTGAAGAAGAGACAATCACTTTTCTTTGGGACTGTGGCCACGGGTTGGTTGTCTAATCCCCAGTGGTTGGCCCTACCATCCTGTGTAGATGGATGACACTAAGAGGACTAGGTAAAGGCTTTCAAACATGTGCAGATGGATGACACTAACAGGACTAGGGAAAGGATTTCAAATGTGGAGGGGACAGAAGGTTGGTAGAGAGACATGTGGGGGTCATGGAGAGCTGGAGGTGCATGTGGCCAAAGAATAAATCATATGAATGTAGGTAGGTAGGTAGGTAGGTAGGTAGGTAGATAGGTAGGTAGGTAGGCAGGTAGGTAGGTGGTAGGTAGGTAGGTAGGTAGGCAGGTAGGTAGGTGGTAGGTAGGTAGGTAGGTAGGTAGGCAGGTAGGTAGGTGGTAGGTAGGTAGATAGGTAGGTAGGTAGGTAGGTAGATAGGTAGGTAGGTAGGTAGGTAGGTAGGTAGATAGGTAGGTAGGTAGGTAGGTAGGTAGGTAGGTAGATAGGTAGGTAGGTAGGTAGGTAGATAGGTACATAGGTAGGTAGGTAGGTAGGTAGGTGGTAGGTAGGTAGATAGGTGGTAGGTAGGTAGGTAGGTAGGTAGTAGGTAGGTAGGTAGATAGGTAGGTAGGTAGGTAGGTAGGTAGGTAGATATGCATTCATGCATGTGTAGATGAAATTTTCAAAAATAAAACGTACTTTTAAAATATTTCGTGTAAAGCAAACTATCTCCGAGGAGTAGATGGCTGCGCTGTGCTGCCTAGCTTGGCCCCGAGGAGTAGATGGCCGCGCTGTGCTGCCTAGCTTGGCCCCGAGGAGTAGATGGCTGCGCTGTCCTGCCTAGCTTGGCCCCGAGGAGTAGCTGGCCGCGCTGCCCTGCCTAGCTTGGCCCTGAGGAGTAGCTGGCCGCGCTGTGCTGCCTAGCTTGGCCCCGAGGAGTAGCTGGCCACGCTGTGCTGCCTAGCTTGGCCCCGCCTTTCGTCTTTCATGTCTTCCCCTCATCCAAGCTCTTTCCCTGCTAGATATGGATTGTGATAATTACGTGACTTTTTCCCCAGGTCCTAGAAACACTTAGTTCTTCTCCATCCTTGGGGCCCGGGCCTTCCTGTAACATCCTACTGATGTCACGGCAGGTGACCTTTCTTCTGTAATTCTGAGTGGATCCCACTCAGGTAGGCTGCCTCTCAGTTCCTTGGCTTTCCTTCAGCACCTTACCACAGCAGCTCCATTCACCTTGCTCTATGCTGCAGTGTGTCTGTCTCTCTCCTCTGCCACTTCATCTTGATATTGCATAGTGATACTGAACCCAGCGCACACCATCCATAGAGACATTTCCTCATTGTGCCAAAACACCCAGAATATCTGATCCCAAGCATCAGCGGGCATAAGCTCACCTGGGAATTTGTTTTAAAATGTAGGTTCTTAGGAAACTGAGTTGGCTGGTGGACAAAGGCACTTGCTACCATCCTGACAACCTGAGTTTAATCCATGGATCTCATGTGTTGGAAGGAAGAACTCCTGCTAGTTGTCCTGTGGCCTCCATACATAGTGGCATGCATAAACAAGCACACAGAGAGATAATGTAATATAAATACAAATACTGTAAAAACTTACTTTTAAAATATGAGTTCTGGACCCACTCAGAAATGCAGACTACTTGTCCAATATAGACCAGAAGTGCCATTGTAGAACCTACCCAATTGAGGTAAGTTTTAAACACACTCTATGAGGACCTCGCCTGAGGTGGTAGGAAACAAAGTGTTGGCTTTTAAAAGAGTGCTACAGTATGCAACCAGGTATAAAGTTTCTTTAGATTGCACTGCAATCTTTTACTTCACATCCAATCTACTCTGTACTTAGTCCCAAGCAATTACTGTTAAATATTGTCATTGTGTAGCTTGTTTTCCTATAAATAGCATAATTATGAAATTTTCGCAGATGTTGCCATTTTCTACTTAATTGTCTACACCTGGGCTATTTTAACCACTGAGGTTATAAACCTGGAACAAGCTCCACTGCTCTAAATGAACAGCAGGCACGCAGCGAGAACTACCAAATCTCTGGCAAGGCACACAGAGGGGGTGCCCAGACGCCCATCTACTCATTTAAGTAGTATCTGCTGAGGTTTTTTTTTTTTTTTCATGTATCATAACTACACCGTGCAAATGAACCCTGGGAATCTGGCTGAGGACAAGGTGAAATGATCTAGCAGCTAGAGCATCAATGCCAGCCGTCTTAAAGGCTGCTCCAGCAGTACTTGATAGAGGTCATGTCTGGCGAGATGCAAGAGAGGGAAGCTTCCTGTAGTGTACTAATTACCCATGGTCTTTCATGGCTTCTCATTGTCTACCTGCTCCAAATCCTTAACTGAACAACTTAACCCTTTCTCTTGGCCATCCCTGAGCCAGAGTGGTCAAGAAAAGGAATTATGCTGACTTACCTAGGCTAGCCCATGTGTTGATGAGAAGAGGAGGCTGGGCCAGCTCTAAGCCAACCATAGACTGAGAGCCAGCTGCAGGTAGTTCCTTTTAGTGGCGATATGATGGTAAACTGGAAAAGGTCTAGACTACCATGGAGATAAACCTCTGATCCTGTTTATGAAGAAGTTTTAGATTGGGTTAACTGCTATAAGACTCACCTTAGATGTCTGCTTTACCCGTTGGGGTCCTGAGCTGAATAAAGAGCAGAAAGTGAACTGGCCACCAACACACATTGCTCTCTGCTTCCTGACTGTGGCTACGATTCGAGCAGCTACCTCAAGCTCCTGCTGCTCTGCCTTGCCCGCCCGCCATAATCAATAACACCCTCAGACTATGAGCCAACATAAACCCTCCCTTTCTTGAGCTTGTTTTGCCTGGTATTTTGTTGCAGCAGCAAGACAAGTAACGAAGCCTCAGATAAAAACCTGTGTTGTCATCTGGAGAAGGATGCTAATGCTGAAGAACCCCCATGAGAGTACTTTCCAGAGATCTCCTATCCCTCAAACCCTAGTTAGCTAACACCACTACTCTAGGGGATTATGAATTGATAAGATCACACCTCATCCCCATCCCTAGCCCTAGCCACCAGCTTCCTGGGACTCCAAACCTATCCCTGATATATCCTCGCATCTGCCATGACAGGATGAGGAAGTGAGGACTGGCTTCAGATGACAGAAAAGGCAGAGAACCTCTGCTTGTTCCCATAACAGATGGGCACCTGTCAGAAAAGCCCTCAGGAAAAAATGTGGTCTCTCAAGGTCTCCTGCCTGTAGACTTTAAATTTTTCCACTGCACCCTTGCATGGCTATTAATTAATATTATTATTATCTCTCATTGAGATGGATGGGAATACTAATTACTCCTCTCATTCAAATCTCTCCATAGTCGTACTTGTCTTTAGACAAATAACAACATACAGGCAGATGACTGATGCTCTGCATTTAGCATCGTTCGTCACTGAGTCGTCTGTGTTGATCTCCCTGTCGTGGGCCTGGGCTCTTTGCTTCGTTATTCTTCTCCACTGTGCATCCTTCCTTCCTTCCTGTTTCCTCCTCTCAGCGGTCATACCATTAGTTCCTTAGCTGGGAGTAAACAGGATACATAGGTACAAACATGACATCTCAAAACCATGATGAAGGCCAGGATGGTTGCAATGGAATAACTGATGAGGATCAGTGAGGACAAAGTCTCAGAGGGGCAGTCATGTCGCAGATAGGCTACTGAGCATGCTCCATGGCTTTTACTCTAAAAGCAAAGGTAAGAAAAGCATTGTTGGTTAAAATGGTGCTGCCTGGTTTTCCTTGAGGATACATGAATAGATGTCTATCCACCCCAGAAAAGGCAACAACAACAGACCAAAGGAACTGTTCTGGCCATGTCTATGTTAGTGGGTGAATGACTTTATAGGATTTCTTTGTGGTCATGATAAACACCATGACCAAAAGTAAACTTAGAGAAGAAATGGTTTACTTCATCTTACAGTTTATAGTCCATCATTGAGAGAAGCTAAGGCAGGAATTCAAGACTGGAACCTGGAGGTAGAAACTGAAGCAGAAGCCAGGAGCAAACACTGCTTACTGGTTTGCTCTGGCTTGTCCATCTCCCTTTCTCATATAGCCCATGCCCACCTGCCCAGGGATGGCAATGTCCACAATGGGCTAAGCCCTCATGCACCAATCATGAATCAAATTAATGCCCCACATGCTAGTCTGAAGGAGACAGTTCCTCAGTTGACATTCCTCCCCGGTAACTCTAGTTGATTCAAGTTGACAAAACACTAAACAGCACAGCTCACTTCCAAGAATAAAAGTGATTGGTTCAGGATCATGAGCGGCCTCAGAGCAGCTACATCATAAGAATGTTCCAAGCTAACATGAATGACAACCTCCCCCAAACTCCAAAGATGAGGTATTCTCAACACCACCTTTTTATCCTAGTACTGTGTGCATCTGGAAGAGGACTGCATGGGGGTGGGGGTGGGGGGCTCCTCTCAGGTAATGCTCTAATGACCTCCCATCCCTCTCTCCTGTGAGGGACCACTGACAAATCCAATCTAAGAGGACCATGTGAGATTGATCACAGTAGCTGATGGAAGGTGGTGATGGCCATGTCATGTCCAAAAGACAATGTCCACAGACGCAGTTGTAACAGGAACTCAGTCTGTACTTTTAGTGTATGCTCCAGAACTGCAAAACCACCATGGTGGTCTAGCTGTGAGCTATACCATCAGACATGGAAGAGCGTCATGATCCAGTGTATGTGGTGGAGGCTGAAGCAACAGAACCTGCCAGTGGGCAGGACTCGAGGAAAGATCAAGAAAAGTGAGGATGTGAAGATGGGCTCTGGGTTTGGTGAATAGAGGAGCCATAATGTCATCTTAAGATCTGTATTCACCAATTGTGGGAGAGTTTGGAAATGAAAGAGGTAAGCAGGAAAGGGCTGTGACTGGAGGGAAAGAGAGAGGGTTATCCCACCCAGCCTCTGGCTTCTTTGAAAGACAGACAGGAAATAACTACACAGTCCAGAGTTCTGTGTCGGCACCTTTCCTTCCATTCCTGCCCTCTCCCTTGTCACTTGGAGCAGTGATTTTTCTCCCAGCTGTTTGGTACGAGCAGCTGCTGTAGATGGAGAGAGGCACCCGTAAGCCCTCCATCACCCCTCTTTCACTTCCACAGAGTGGGAGAGCAAGGGTCCCCATGGCCAAATTTCCTAATTACCTTCACAGCAGCTCTCAGAGGCCTGGTTGACACTCCTGAAAAACTGAAATGCATCTAGATGAGGAGCCCAAGCGGGGAGCTGGCCTGCTATTGGTCGGAGATAACTAGGCTGTTGTCCGAGGCTCTCAGAAGGGGTTGTTCAGGAACATTAGCTAGGTCTGCTGGCATTTTGCAGGCTGTGGCATGCAGAGAGATGGAATGAGCCAGGCAGGGGATGTGGCAGTCATCAGAAACAGACTCTGCCGGGGCTGTATGGCTGCATGGGTGTCCTGGAGGTAGGGGGAGAAGGAGATTCTGGCACTTTTCTAGAAACTACAGATGTCCTGCCTGGGTCCTTTAGACAAAAGCCCTCCTTAGAGGTGCACTGAGAGCTTGACACTTCACTTGAATAACCTAATTCGCATCCGTGACCCTCCATTTCTCACATGTAAGATGGAGTTACCAATGCTTCCTTGAGGGTTCTGCTCAAGACTCAGGTAAGTCTTGTGTGCCAAAGTGTCCCGCAGGACTGGAGAGGCTGCTCAGGGATTAATGTTACCCAACCATTAAGACCAGAATTCAGATCTCCAGAAACTTGAGTACACACCGGTCATGCACTGCAGTCTGTATGTGATTCTAGCTTTAGAAAGCAGAGACTGGGGGATCCCAAAAGCAAGCTGGAGACCACAGTTAGCCACATTTCCAAGCTCTGTGTTTGAAAAACCCTGCCTTAGAAGACTCTGTCGAGCCTTAGCTTACCAGGAACACCCTGAGTGAACGGCACAGAGCTGGGAACTGATGCAAAAAGCAAGAGGAATTTATCGTTCCAACATTCTGGGGTTGCCCTACACATAGAGAGAGAGAATGACCTCAGGCAGCCCGACCTGCAAGCCTTTATACACTTCCCCAGGCAGCAACCATTAGTAGGCACAATGTGATTGGCAAAACAGTGTGACTTTTAAACTGATTGGTCTTTAGGGAATGAAGTAGGTGGCCAATGGGCCTCCCGTACCAGCAGGTGGCCAGTAGTCCATCCCTTCTTCCTGTGGTCTGAGGAATGTAATTAGCCCCTCCCTTCCAGAGGAGAGGGGGCCTATAACCTTTCTCTTCCAGGAGGGGAAGGGTCTGGTAGAATTTTCTAAAGTTCCTGAGCTTATCTCTTCAGTCTCAATTAATAAGGTAGAAAAGTGATCAAGAACGATTCCCAACGTCAACCTTGAATGATGATTCCCAACATTTGCACACACACACACACACACATACATACACACACACACACACGTGTGTGTGTGCATCCATACACATACAAAACAACATAGTTTACACCATACACAAGCAAATAAAAAATAGTAAAAAAAAAAAATAAATTAATATCTCATTAATGTCCCTGGAATGTGACAAATGCCCAGTAAATATGGTTTCTCAGTTCCCCACTCATCTTGTCTCTGCTTTTCCTGCTACCATTGTTTATTTTACTTTCATTTCTATTTTGTTGTTCACAGTGGTTATGTTTCTGTTGTTTTTACACTATGGGGTAGAACCTATGACAGTAGTTTGGGCTTTTATTTTAAAATCAAAAGGAACTCCTAGAAGGGTTTGGGCAGGGTACCAATAAGCAACTTGTGCTGTACTGGCTCCGCAAGCTCCACTGCAGTGAGCCCTCGCCTCCAGCATCACTCTCAATAGGATCATTCCTGAGGTCTCATGTTTCCACACCTACTCAATACCCCAGACCTCTCCTGGATTCCTGCAACCAGACATGAGTTACCTGCTCCATCGTCCAACCTCACTACTCACCCCTGACCTCCCTCTTGGCCCCCGATTCTGGGAAGCCATCTGATGGGTGACTCTCAAGATCCTGCTTCAGCGATAGAGTAGCTACTGTTTGTTAGACGTTTGCCATGCACCAGACATTGTGGGGAGTGTTTTCCATCCACTGTCCCATCTCACCATCCTATCTACACACAAAGCCAGTCTTCTTAGTGTCCTCACTTAGAAATAGACAAACCTAGGCTCAGAAGAACTCAAACATCCCCTGAGGATGCCAGTGAATAAATGGCTGGGCAGGGCTGGGGGACAGGGTCTCCCTCTCCTACTCTATCGAACACAGTGTACTTAACCTAACTACCATGTTGCGCTTGTACAATACCATCTCTCCGCCATCTGTTCTGCACTTCCTCCTGTCTTATTTTCTCATTCAAAGTTTGTAATAACCCAGAAAATGATAACTTTTCTTCTGTCTTCCATGCCCATTTCACATGTAAAATAAATAAATAAATAAATAAATAAATAAATAATAAATAATAAAAAATTCAAGGTCTGACAGTAAAAAAGCAACTTACCCAATGCCAAGGAACATAAACAACAAATAGGACATCAACATAGCTTTACAAGAGGTGAGAGATAAGACATGGTACAGTGATGGAGCATCTTCCCATCAACACGGACTGACCCATAGGATAGTGCTTATGCTGTATGAGAACTTGAAGTAGCAGCTTCTCTCCCTCCCCCTCTCCTCCTCTTCCTCTCTCCCCCTCTTCTCTTCTCCTATCCCCCTCCCCTCTCCCCTCTCTCCCCCTCCCACCTCTCTCTCCCACCTCCCCATGCTTGCCCTCATGCTTACACTCTTTTTCACTCTTGGTCTCACTCTCCCCCTACTGTGTGTGTGTGTGTGTGTGTGTGTGTGTGTGTGTGCACATGCATGTGTGCACTTGTTCATATGTGAGCATAATGTGTATGAAGGTGCTCTTGTGCCTTCATAGATAAATCAGTAAACAGCCTCTGGTGTCATTTCTGGGACACATTCTACTTTCCATTTGAAATAGTGTCTCTGTTGGCCCACCAAGGACGCCAGGCAGACCTGTTTATTTCTACCTTGCCGTCTTCCCATGGGAAGCATGTACGACTATTCCTTGCTTTGCATGTGGGTTCCAGGGATCACACCTAGGTCCTCATGATCCCAAGGCAAGTCCTTTACCAACAGAGCCATCTCCACAGCCCTCACAGATTTGTTTCTGATTATGAAGTTAAACAGTCACCTTTAGGATTAGATTAGGAGAGTTAACAACTGTCTTCTCCAAACACTTGTGATGTTTTTTCTGAAGCGTGAAATGAAGGCACCTTCCCCAGATCAGTGCCCAGGAGGGAACAAAAGAGCTTTCTGAGCTGTCAGTCAAAACTCCATGTGGATATGTCATGAATGTTCTTGCCTAGTCAAGATCGTGAATGCATCAGAAGAGGAGAAGGCAAACTATTATGGCTGTGTGAGAGCACGAGGGGTTGACTGGCACTGAAGCCTAGGTTCACAGTGTGACCTTAAACAATCTGAGGATGAGCATTGTCCTTTGAAAAATTAGTGTAGAAGTAACACATGCATACAATATAACACACATACATACACATACAACATAGCACAACACACACAGAGCACAAACACACACACATATAAACACAAACACACATGCATACAGCACAAACCACACAGATGTATAACATACACACCACACACACACATACGCACAAATGCACACACTAGCCTGTTATGAATATTGGAAGTATTGAGTATAAAGAATTTATCCAGGTTCCAAATCATTGAGAAACCAAGACATGGTACCTTAAAAGTGAGGAAGCCCCAGTAGAGATAAAAGAGCCCAATAATGAAGAAATAGAAAAACCTAGACAACTGCAGCCTCCTGTATGACACATCAGTGGTGAAATGGATCAGAGAGACCTAGCTTTGATTCCTAACCACCCCCAAAGGCCCAGTGACAAGTGTCCACTGTCAAAGCCATGAAGCTTTATAAGTAGAGTACCCAAGCTACTCAGTCAACTTTGGGCATTTCTCTCTCCACCCACAACATCCTGCCTGGCATTCTACAGTGGGGACAGAAGATTAACCATAACCCCCGCATCCACTCTGTTTCCACTTTAATGGGTTACCTCCTCCCAATAGTCCCCTCCATCCTTCTCCATCATTTGCAGGCTCCACCCACACCTAACCACTTCTGCCTTCTAACTACCTCATGGCTCCCTGAAGATCTAGGCTTTTGTCTTTCCCACTGGTTCATTTTTCTCTATATAAATTTAACTCTGCCACCCTCTCCCAGGAGCAGTCTCAGAGGCCCTGCCAAGACAAAGATTAGGATGTTTTCAATATGGCCTAATTGTGCTTCAGGGAACTGTGTAGGGCGTCTCAACCCTCCCTCGCTTTCCCATGATAAACAGCAGCTCCTCATCAACTCCTTCTCCATCCCAGGAGGCAACCATCTCCTCCAAATTGCTTCTGTCTCACTGAAGAGCCCTTTGTTTTCTCTGAGTCCATCTGTGTGTGCTCAGGTGTAGGTGTGTCTGAATGGCTTTACAGCCATTCGCTGCTAACCAAAGCACTCAGGTGTTGAAAATATCCCAAACAGCAGAGCAAATGTCTCCATTCTCCAGTGCTGTAGCTGGTGTTTCTGAAGTGGCTTCTGTAGGAATCTAGCCATGTTTCAGGATGAGGAGAGTTGTATTGGGGTTCCAGAGAAAAGGGAAGAAGATGTTGACTCAGGATTTGAGTTTGAATTGTGGTGGAAATCAGAAGACAGAGCCAATGTAATAATATTCAGGAGTCAGAGAGTAAAGTGAGGTTACAGAGAGAAGCAGTCTGAGCTGGCATATGAGTATATTGGAAAATGAGGAGCAAAAGTAGATGGTGATTAGGTCGCCAAAAAGCCTAGGTGGGTAGCATTACACCACATCAGAGCCCATCACACATACACCTTCTCTGCTCTATCACTTCATGCCCATGAAATTAGCTACAGAGAGTTATTTACACCATAGTCATGGGTAGATGCTATAATCAGAGCTTTGTGCCGTGCTTACTTGAAAATGCGCTGCTAGCCTAGGTGTCCATCAAAAGATGCATGATGGGAGCTAGAGAGATGGTTCCTCAGTTGAAGAGTATTGGTTGTTCTTCCAGAGGATCCAGGTTCAATCTTAGCACCCACATGGGTAGCTCACAATCACCTGTAACTCTAGTTCCAAGAGATCAGATGCCCTCTTCTGATTTCTATAGGCACTGCAAATATATTGTGCACAGGGTCTATACATGCAGAGAAAACATCCATATACATAATTAAAGATGCATGTGTTTTTGAATATGCTATAGCATGACATTAAAGCAAAAAGATTTGTGGGTTATACATATATTTGTGTGCATATATATGTACATATTATATATATATGTGTGTGTGTGTGTGTATGTGTGTGTGCAAACTCTCTAATGAAACCCACTACTTTAAATACATAGTTTTATTAAACCATAAAAAGAATGAAACTGCCATTTGTAGAAAAATGTACCAAAATGGAGATCTTCATCTTACATGAAGTAAGCCAAACTCCAAAAAGCAAATAGCATGTTTTTTTTTCTTGTGCGAAGAACCTGTCTGTGTGTGTGTTTGTGTGTGTATGTCTGTTTGTGTGTGTTTATGTGTATTTGTATGTATGTGTGTTTCTGTGTGTGTATGTATGTGTGTGTGTGTGTGTGTGCGCGCGCGCGCGCACTAATAAAAGCCCAAGAGTGGAGTTCAGAGGAAGAACACGAGCAACTAATGGAAGCAGAGATGGGACAGGCATGTGACTCAGGCGAGGGGAGCAGAACGGGGTAGGGGGCGGGGATGATGGGAAGTGAAGGTACAGGACAATCTGTGTGTTGTACAAATATAATGAAGTTCATCATCTTTACTCATCTGAAATAGAAAAAATAAAGACATGAACTATTTAAAACTAGAGAAATCTGGCCATTGAGCATTTGCCAGTGCACCACTGGAGGGCTAGTGGGCGGTAGAGTATTTATGAACACAATACCTAACCAAGGAAGCTTAGGCAAGCTGTGATTCCTCGCTGAGCCTCGAGTCGTAATCTGTATTGAGTAACCTGCAAGTGATTCATCCAGGTAAAATGTTCTTGTAGTTTAAAATGTTCAACATAAGAGCCTGCAGATGAGAAAGATTGTTGTGAAATGCTAACTTCAGGATGTGGCATGGCCAGCAGCTGTGGTCACCTTGCATAAGGTCAAGCCTTAAAAGTTTCACCATGGATAGGGAGGACCAAGGCTCTACCACTGATGAAGCCCCACCCCTGATGAGCCCCACCCTTCCAAGGAGCTATTGCCAATTGTCAGCTGCCAGGGAATGAGGTTATTGATAGATTGTCTATAACCCCACACCCATGTGACTATATGGAGACCAATTGAGTCAGGGTTATTAATGATAATTTTTAAAAGAGGGCATGGTATGGGAAGACAGAGTATGGAAGTATAGGGATGGCAGAAGATGTAGTGATGTGTGCATGTGTACAAAATAAATTGTCAAATGCATGACATTTTTAAAGAATAGGTAAAATATTATCTAAAAATAATTAATGAAGCTTATTCATCAAAAACGTATTCAACAAGGTGACAGGTCCCAGAAATAGAAAACAATAGCCACTTCAGATGTCATTGTAAGGGACTGAGTGACTCTTTTCCTGATTATCTTGGGTCTAATTCATTCTTGGTCAACTTGAAAGGGTCAGAGGCAGGACACACACCCTAGGATAGGAGCAAAGTAAAATTGGGGGAGACATCTTTCGCTCTCTCGCTCTGTGTGTGTGTGTGTGTGTGTGTGTGTGTGTGTGTGTGTGTGTGTGTG
>NW_022196894.1:4753081-4777818 GCF_008632895.1 Mastomys coucha
CTACTCTTTCTCATCTTTGCCAACTTACTTTTAGAGTATTTATTTTAAAAAAAAAAAAATAGAATTCAGAAAGCCAAGCCATGCTATAAGGATTCTTTTTCAATAATTGCCTTTTTTCCCCTTCAGATGTTCAGAGGTGATTTCCACTACCACGAAGACACAGATAAAAAGAAAGTCGCTGTTTGCGTGTGAGCCCAGGCCGCCTCTCGAGCAGGGCGGTTATAACAAGAAGATGGCTGTCTGCGAGGAAAGCTAATCTGCCGTCTTCCTGTCCAACCTTTACAAATTGTGCCCGTGTGGCAGACTTTGAATCACTTTCTCTAACAGTCTCTGAAAACAAATGCAAAATCTTTCAAGTTCATTCAAAGTCATTACAACACTTTCCAGAACTGAATCAATTACCATAACCTCTGTGGGTGTGTAAAATATGAAATTACCAGCACCCTTGCAGAGCTTCAGAATTGGTAAATTAGCAGAAATTGATTATGGGAGTTTGGGGAGCAGCCCCTGGTGGACTGAGTGTCTGGATGACAAACAGCAATGTATTGTTTGTGAGATTCAGTTTGATGGAATCATCTTGTCCGCTAATGACACTCTGCTTCAGTTGTCGCTGATGTCGCCCTCTAACAAATTGACACTGCGGATGATGTTTCCGTGCTGTGACGGACAGGAACAAGACGCCCTGATTGTTCCTGCAGACCTGGCATCCATCTGTGTTGTAACACAATCAAAATGAGAGCTTGTGCTCTCCGGATGAACTTCCCATGGCTTCTCCTGGACACTGTGGGTCACACATTCAGAACAGGAGCTATTTAGGTTCCCAGTGTGGAAAAAGCTTGGATTGCTCTTGTCTTTTCCTCCCACTTCTTTAGATCCACTTCCTCTCTCTCTCTTCCTCTCTCTCTCTCTTCTTTTCTCTCTCTCTCTCTCACTTACTCACTCTGTATGTGTGTGTGTATGTGTGTGTGTGCGTGTGAGTGTGTGTGTGTGTGTAAACATGTACATGTGATGTTTGCATGTAGTGTGTGTATACATAGTGTGTGCATGCATGGTGCCTAAAGGCATCAGGCATCTTTCTCAATCACTATCCACATTGGTTTTGAAATCCGATTATAGGTAAGCCCACCTTTTGTGTGCTACTGGGTATTGAACTCATGTCCTCATACTTGCATGGCAGGTACTCTATTCACTGAGTCATTTCTCCAGTCCTGTATTCACTATCTGAACCAAGCTTATTAGGGAGGGCTGGACCACTATAGCTTTAAAGTCAGTGCTCCCTATGAATTCTCATCAGGCCTCTGCATTCCTATCTTGATTTATCTCAAAGCAAGAACATTTACTCAAAGTTGTCTCTGTGAAGGATGGAAAACAACAAGTGGTAACAAAATCATTCCAGAATTAGCACCCCACGACCTGTAGAATGTCTGTAGGGCTCCCCTCTTCCATTTAGCCACAGCTGGATGATATCAACCAGCAGCAGTTTATTGAAGCTGGAAAAGTCAGATTCCCCCATTGGGCCTTTGACATTTGAAAAATGGGGATTTAGAATCTGTGTGTTACTGGGGCTAAGTCACAGTGCTCCACCACCAAGTATCACAGAGCCTTTAGGTCATGTCCCTGGAGCAGACCTGGTTCTTGTCATTACTGGTTCTTTTTCTTAAGATTTATTTTTATTACTTTTTAACTCTGTATATGAGTGTTTCTCTATGTACAGCTATGTGGATGTGAGTGCAGGGTTTTATGGAAGCCAGAGGTCATGGGTCCCCTGGAGCTGGAGTTGCAGGGAGTTGTGAGCCACCTGATGTGGCTCCTGAGAATTGATCCTCTGGAAGATATTAAGTAATCTTAACTCTGAGCCATCTCTCAGCCCAAAGATTTTCCATTTTTAATTCTGAGTACAGGTGCTTTCAGAGGCCACACAGGTATCACATTCCCTGGCACTGTACTTGTAGGCAGTTGTGAGATGCCCATTGTGGGTGCTAGGATCCAAATGGAAGCCTTCTGCAAGAGTAGTTCATACTCTTAACTGCTGAGCCATCTCTCCAGCCCCATCTTTATTGATTCTCGATTGTCCTATACCTTCTGAATAATCCTTATCTTTCCTTAAATGTCTCACTTTTTATCTTAACTTCCCACAGTCCATTCCTGTGCTCACAAGCCAAAAAAACTTAAGCATAGTAACCCCAAGACTGTCAAAGCAATCAAACAGCACTGAGTGACAGAATCTGTCCCCTCCACAGATCTCTGCTTTTCACATGCAGAATAGAAAGAGTCTGGGATTTGAAATCAGACCCAGATCTGGATTTTGACCCAGCTACATGAGAATGTGTTAGAGTCAGCTACCCTCTGTCTCTGGGCCTTGACTTCTTCCCTGTACAATGGAGATAAAGCTGAACGCCTTTTGGAGACATTTTGGAAAATGTGTCAGACAATAATCCTAATCACAGTATGAAGATAGGGAGTTGCCTCAGTGCTTGTTGCACAAGCATAGCGACCCAAATTCATCTCCCAGCACCCACATAAATTCTGAGACTGATGGCAAAAGTAACCCCAAAACTGAGGAGCAGAACAGAAGGGTCCTCGGAGCTCTCTGGGCAGCCAGCAAAGATAAATCAGTGAGTTTCAGGTTCAGTGAGAGACCCTGTCTCAAAAACAAGTTCAAGTAATAGAAGAAAGATGTCCAGTTCTGCCCTCTGATACCTGTCCTCATGAGCATACACACATACATAGAAGAACACACACACACACAAAAAAAAAAAAAAAAAAAAAAAAAAAACACAGCATAGGTATATGGTAGGTGCTCAATGATACTCTCCCAACTGAAGGCCTAAGACAGGATTGGGACTGTCCTCCTACAATCACACTGGGAGCAGGAACAAACAGGGTGGCTGTACCTTGATCATCTAGGAAGCCTCTATTTCAGGAGAAATGCATGGTTGGTATTAAAAGGTGAATGTGTTCCCCTCCAACCCAAAGATTTTCCATTTTTAATTCTATATTTGTCTAATGCATCCTTCATAAAGAGAAGATAAGGTACCTCTAGGCAAAAGCCAGAAGCCAGAAGAAGGACTGAGAAGATGGATGCCTACCAGCATATGAGCAATGGCCTTCCCACATGGGCTATGACCTCCCTGTCTCTGTAGTGTCCACTTCCCACTGCCATCCAGCCATGCTGAACCCTCCCTGCCTGGAATACAAGAAAAGTTATAAATATGTATGGAGTGCTGTTTTATCCTGTTGCAAAAACAATCACTGTGGCAAAAACTTGTGGGAGGGAAGGGGTTTGGGCACTCAGTCATCTTGAGGAATTCAGGCAGGAAGGAACTCAAGCCGCCAGTGGCACCCACAATCAAGACCATAGAGAATTGTACCCTCTTGCTTTCTGCTTGCTTGCTTGCTACTCATCTAGATTTCTACATTCTTATACAGGCCTAGGCCCAGTCCACAGAATGGTGATTCCTACAATAGGCTGGGAATCTGACACCAATTAACAATCAAGACAGTCCAACTTACTGTCTACAGGACAACAGGCTCACCTGATCTAGTCAATTTCTCAATTGAAGGTTTCTTCCCAAATGAGCTGACAATTAAAAACTTCCCATCACACATACCAACTCACAAGCATCCTCCTATCACCAGCACCTAGGAGTTTAATAGACATGAGAATACAGTAGGCAGAAGAAGAAAAAAAAAAGGCAAGATATCGTCACTGAATGCCAGCGAAGCCAAATTTATAAGCACAGGACTAGATGAGGAGGAGCTAGGGTTTAGGAGGAAGTGAGCGACTGCTGTTCGGGGTATAGATGTCTTTCTGGAGTATTGAGGAAGATTAGATAAAGGTGGATTTGGGCAGTGGTGAGAATGTGGAGGGAAATGGAGTTGGAGGTAATTCTTGGACTTAGGATGAGCTTCAACAAGAGATGCTTAGGAAGGTGCAAAGACCGTGGAGTCCATACTTAAATGGCCTGTGTTCAAGACCTGGCCTTGCCTCCTATGAGAGGTGCCCAGATAGTGAGGGAAAACATTATCAGATGGATGAGCCAATGAGTGGAAAGCCCCTTGGATAGAACTCCTTTGCTGAGGAGATTAATAAAGTGTTTGCTTCTGAAACACAAGGGCCTGAGTTTGATCCCTAGAACCCATATAACATATAAAAACACAAAATCTAGGCCTGATGTTATGCACTGTTACACTAAGCAGGGAGGTGGAGGAGGTGGATCCCTGGAGCTCACTGTATAGTCAGCCTAGTTGAAAGGTTCCAGGCCAGTGAAAGACCATGTCCCAAAAAGCAGAGTTCCAAAGGGAGGACATTCAGACTTGGTCTTTAGCTTCCAATTGTGTAAATGCACATGCAAGTGACATGCACACATATACTCCACATCCATGTATACACACAGGCCAAAAGTGGCGCAATAATCCAAAATATCAAAATATCAAAATGTGAGCCTTCACAATCATCTGCAACTATAGTTCCAGGGAGTCTGAGACCTCTGAACCCGCCCTACCCCAAACAACACACACACACACACAGAGACACACAAATATATACAACATACATATACACCACACATACCACACACTCACACAAATATGCACACACACATACACCACACACACACACACATACACACACACACTTGGACTTGAGCTTTGTACAAGGAGATAGGAATGGATCAATTTGTATTCTTCCACATGCTAACCACCAGTTGAGCCAGCACCATTTGTTGAAAATGCTGTCTTTTTTCCACTGGATGGTTTTAGCTCCTTTGTCAAAGATCAAGTGACCATAGGTGTGTGGGTTCATTTCTGGGTCTTCAATTCTATTCCATTGATCTACCTGCCTATCACTGTACCAATACCATGCAGTTTTTGTCACAATTGCTCTGTAGTACAGCTTAAGGAACTGGATGGTGATTCCACCAGAGGTTCTTTTATTGTTGAGAATAGTTTTCGCTATCCTGGGTTTTTAGTTATTCCAGATGAATTTGCAAATTGCTCTTTCTAAGTCTGTGAAGAATTGAGTTGGAATTTTGATGGGAATTGCATAGAAGCTGTAGATTGCTTTCAGCAAGATGGCCATTTTTACTATATTAATCCTGCCAGTCCATGAGCATGGGAGATCTTTCCATCTTCTGAGATCTTCTTCAATTTCCTTCTTCAGAGACTTGAGGTTCTTGTCAAACAGATCTTTTACTTGCTTAGTTAGAGTCACACCAAGGTATTTTATATTATTTCTGACTGTTGTGAAGGGTGTTGTTTCCCTAATTTCTTTCTCAGCCTGTTTATCTGGAACCTCATAAAATTGCAAAGCTTCTGTAAGGCAAAAGACACTGTCAATAGGACAAAATGGCAACCAACAAATTGGGAAAAGATCTTTACCAACCCTATATCTGATAGAGGGATAATATCCAGTATATACCAAGAACTCAAGAAGTTAGACTCCAGAGAATCAAATAACTCTATTAAAAAATGGGGGTACAGAGCTAAACAAAGAATTCTCAACTGAGGAATACCAAATGGTTGAGAAGTACCTAAAGAAATGTTCAACATCCTTAATCATTGGGGAAATGCAAATCAAAACAACTCTGAGATTCCACCTCACACCAGTCAGAATGGCTAGGATGAAAAACTCAGGTGACAGCAGATGCTGGAGAGGTTGTGGAGAAAGAGGAACACTCTTCCAATGCTGGTGGGATTGCAATCTGGTACAACCACTCTGGAAATCAGTTTGGCGGTTCCTCCAGAAATTGGACATAGTACTACCAGAGGACCCAGCTATACCACTCCTGGGCATATACCCAGAAGACGCTCTAACATGTAATAAGGACACATGCTCCACTATGTTCATAGCAGCCTTATTTATAATAGCCAGAAGCTGGAAAAAACCCAGATGTCCCTCAACAGAGGAATGGATACAGAAAATGTGGTACATCTACACGATGGAGTACTACTCAGCTATTAAAAACAATGAATTCATAAAATTTGTAGGTAAATGAATGGAACTAGAAAATATCATCCTAAGTGAGGTAACCCAATCATAAAAGAACACACATGGTATGCACTCACTGATAAGTGGAGATTAGCCCAGAAACTCAGAATACCCAAGGTACAATTCATAAACCACATGAAACTCAAGAAGGAAGACCGAAGTGTGGATACAGGAAGACCAAAGTGTGGATACTTCGTTCCTTCTTAGAAGGGGAAACAAAATACCCATGGAAGGAGTTGCAGAGACAAACTATGGAGCAGAGACTGAAGGAAGGACAATCCAGAGACTGCTCCACCTGGGAATCCTTCCCATATTCAATCATCAAATCCAGACACTAGTGTGGATGCCACCAAGTGCTGGCTGACAGGAGCCTGATATAGCTGTCTCCTGAGAGGCTTTGACAGTACCCGACTAATACAGAAGTAGAGACTCACAGCCATCCATTGGACTGAGTACAGGGTCCCCAATGAAGGAGCTAGAGAAAGGACCCAAGGAGTTGAAGGGTTTGCAGCCCCTTAGGATGAACAACAATATGAACTAACCTGTACCCCCAGAGCTCCCAGGGGCTAAACTCCAACCAAAGAGTACACATGGTGGGACTCATGGCTCCAGCTGCATATGTAGCAAAGGATGGCGTAGTTGGTCATCAATGGGAGGAGAGGCCCTAGGCCTGTGAAGGTTCTATGCCCCAGTGTAGGGGAATGCCAGGGCCAGGAAGCAGGAGAGGGTGGGTTGGTGAGCAGGGGGAGGTAGGAAGGGATAGGGGAGTTTTAGAGGGGAAATGAGGAAAGGGGATAACATTTGAAATATAAAGACTTACACATATCATCAAACACAGAGAAGTCAGGTTGGTGCCTGACTAGAAGCTTCACTCCTACTGACAAGTGTTCATGGTACTGAATAGGCTCTGCACCCTGCTGGAGAAGAAAAGCAATCATCAGTGTCTCCTAGCTGCAAAACCTGGAGCCTGGAACTATGGCCTGCCTGCAAGATATATGTATTCATGTAATAGTGTCAAAAATGTTATGAAAGTAACTAACCATTTTCTGTTGAATGTAAAGCCTACTTCATGAGATAGAACCCACAGCTGACACTGTTAAATTGGCCAAGAACCTAAGGCCTGATAGAGCATGGCTCTCATAATACCACTGTTATTTTGCTAAAGAAACATGACAATAAAATGATTCCTAAAGATATACTTCTATTCTCATAGATCAGTGCCTTGCCCAGCTAACAAAATGGCCCCTTTCTACAGTCGATAAGAACTACTAACTCAGAGACCTACAATTGGATAATGTGCAGAGAATGAGAAAGTTTTGAGCACTCAGTCCTAATTGAGATATCGTCATCAGAGTCTACACTCAATGCTCAGGAACCTAGGCAGAAGAGGAAACAGAAAGACTGTAAGATCTAGAGGTGATAGTTGATTACAAGGAAAATGGGTCTTCCGGACACAACTGGACTGATACGTATACAAAGTCAGAGAGACGGTGGCAGTATGCACAAGGCCTGCATAGATTCAAGCCAGATGTAGTCCCAGCAATTCGAAATAGAAATGAATATGAGCTTCTCACCTAAATGAGAAGCTATTTACAATTGATAACCATTAGCAAAGGAAAAAAAATCACTTTTTTCCAATGTTGTCTCACCTCAGGGCATGCCTATACCCAACAGTAGTTGAACAACACAAAACAAATTTAATGGTATTTTTGTGGATTGTTTCTCATTTTGCTCTGGGAATTTTTTTATCTTCTTGACCTTTTGCTTGTTTATTTTTAATCCCCATTTCTGTATTTTGTGAGTGTGTGTATGGGGGGGTGCGCTCAAGCATGCGTATACACACATGTATGTGCGTGATTTCTTGTTTATTGGTTTGGCTTGAGTAGGGTTGGGTAGGGAGGTGGAGAAGATCTGGAAGAAACTGGGGGAGAGGAAAGTATAGTCAAAATATATTATATGAACATAATCCCAATAAAAATAAGCAAATAATTCAAAAGAAAACCAAAACTAATCGGAATCTATGGGGCCATTCCAGATGGAAATCTTAAGCTCTCCTAAGACACAAAGGGTCTGGGAGTTTCCTTCAAGCTATTATTTCCTCCTTGCCATCACTAGAATGGAAATCTAATTTTATGACAGTTTCTGATATGAATATGCTCACTCCAAATGCATGCACACACACACACACACACACACACACACACACACACACACACACACACACACTCTTTTGAGGGATCCTTAGGTTCTGATAGGGGAAAACACATGCATTTTGCCCCTCCACTGTGGAGCCAATGCTGAGCTTGTGTGGTAGTGCTCTGTTCTAGTTAATAGGCGTCAGCTCCCTTCCCTCCCCTCTGCCTTGCTCCTCTAAACACACTGCCTCTTCCCAGAGTATCCAATCATAGCCCTTTCCACCCTTCGCACTGTGGGGGAGCATCTCTAGAATCTGGAGCAGCCATGGTACTTTCATCAGGAGAAACTCCACGGGCTCCTGACAGATCAGAGGGAAGAGCTCTCTAGCTTTTCGCTCTGTTAACATAATGAGGGGATAACCTGGTATTTAAATTGCAGCCACAGTGGTAAATCTGCATTGTCAGCCTTCAATGTGATTTACAAAATAATTTAAAAATGCATGAGCCTTCTTCTTTATAAAACAAAAGGGTGTGAAGTTAAATTCTAAATATTTTATCACTCAAGGTGAGCTCTCTGCTCCATGGCCATCAGTCAAGCAGCACACTTCCTGTATGATGCTGGGACCCTCCACTATTAGATGTGCAAGGGCTCTCAGAAAGTTGATTCTGGTTCACCATCTTCGTGGGCAAAGAGTGTCCCAGGAAGCTTCTACTTCCTCATTAGAACTGAACCAAAGCCCCTTGACTTTTGAAATTTCTCTTGCAAGATGAGGAGGGTCCTCTCCTAGAGGGCTTTCGGGGTCCTTTGCTTTATAGAACATAGCAAAAGCCCATCAACATCACTACCTAAAAAAGACTGCATTTGGGCAAGGAGCTGGTAAGGGCCTTTTCTTATCAGCACATGCTGCTTTCCCAGAGAACCAAAACTCAGTTCCCAGGCAGCTCACAAGTGCCTGCTGTAACTACAACTCCGGGGGATCTGCCGCTTCCTCCAGCCTCCTGGGCATGCACACACATGGCATACATTCACAAACACACGAAATAGTTTTGTTTTTTTTTTTAATCTGGGAAGAAATAAAATGCTGGGCTTGGAAAGTTATTCTTTGCAAAAGCCTCCTACTCCACAGCCAGGATTATCAGCCACTGAAAGGAGCCTTTAGCGTCAGGCTCCTACAAGCTACTCCGGAGAAAGCTGCCCCACCACCACCACTACCACTTGAAGAGATGCTAATGCATTTTTTAAATTACTCTCTTTGTTTCAGCTAATATTCTTTGGAGAAACTTAAGATGAACCAGTCAAGATTATCAAACCAATCCGACTCATCCAGTTAGATGTCCTGGAGTGAATTTTGCTCATTATAATACTGAACTGTGGCGCTTGTTGCCTGCTCTTCTCCCAGGGAGTAGCCAGCCTGCCTGGGTAGCCTGCACCAGACTAGGCTGGAGGGCTGGAAGCTTAGCCAGGGCGAATGGGTGCAATGCAGGGCCTTGGTCCGCAGTGAATATGCAGGAAAAGAATGCACACACCTGAGAACAGCTTTGGAGAACTGGTTCAGTTTATTCCAGGTGCCGAAGAAGGGGGCTTTATGCCCTTGAAGTAGTGGGCAGGTTCTCTGCAGGTTTTGTGTGTCCATGTACAATTGGCCAGAATAGTGTGTTAAAAGATACCTCATCTGCATACTCAGGGGCTAGGGGGTCTAAAGGTTCAAAAACCTTATAAGATCAAAGAGTGAGGCCTGATAACTGTCAAGGTAGAAAAGTTTTTCTAGGGGTGTCACTAGGGCAACAAGTTTGGAGAGGGGAAGGAAGCCAGTGCCTTCTATCCTCGTATGAGGTATCTGGGGTGGAAACTCTCCTGGACCCTTCCCTCATTGATCCTGAGCCATTCCAGTCCCACCAACTGAGCATGCCCTGAAATGCTAGAATCTGCCATCTTTCTTTTTCAAAAACCTGTGACTTATAACCCAGAACAGCTTATACTGAGGATACTCACAAATGTGCCTGCTACTACATGTGCTTTCCTATATAAATATGCATATATTCCCCACTAAAAGACCTCATACTTCCCTAATTCAGAGAGAACATTGCTTCATGAATAGCCCCATGGCTGGGTTTGTCTGCTGCGGATTACAACACTTTGTCTTCTGTCATCATCTGGCTGTGTTTTACTTTCTCTTGTCCTTTCTAAGAGGTCAAGCCTTCCACTGAGTCACATGATCTCATATGTCTTAAAGGAGTTAACTTATTGATGGTGCTGTGCCAAAATGGACCTGGTTGGGACTCACAGTCATCTGGGGATGTCGCCTCACTTCACAGCTCTGCCATTGAAACTATCAATGGAGCTGCCTCCTTTCACCACGAGAGGTAAAGTGACTTGTGGACCCTGGGGTCATTTGCTGAAGAGAGAGGAGCATTCTACTCAAGTGGAACAGCCGTTTCTATGCTGTGGTCCTTACAGCAGCAGTATGTTAAAAACTGGTCCATTTGGTCCACTCCAAATGAGCTGAGCTGGAATATGGAGGAAGAGGAAGCCAGAAACCATCAGGGGTGGCTAGTTTCTTTGGTGGTTTCTAAGTACAGGAGAATAGAAACGCAGGACTGCTGTGGAAGTTCAAAATCCTGATTCAACAATGAAATTCTTAAAGAGAATTTTTTAAAACCAGTCCTGGAAATTCAGACTTAAATGAGTAGCAGTGCATTGTAGATGTGAAAAGTCTTAAAACTCTTGCCTTCATCATTGGTCTATTGCTGTGAAGAGACACTATGACCAAGGCAGGTCTTATAAAAGGAAGCATTAATGTCGGGTTTGCTTACCATTGTCATCATGATGGGGAGCATGGCAGCATACAGGCAGATGTGATGCTAGAGAAGGAGCTGAGAGCTACATCCTGAACTGGGGGCAGCACACAGAGACTAGGAAAGATACTGGGCCTGGTGTGGGCTTTCGAAACCCTAAAGCCCATCTCTAGTAATGAACCTCCTCTGACAAGGCCACACCTATTCCTTCCTTGACAGCTCACCAACTGGGGACTAAGTATGCAAATACATGAACCTATGAAGGCTAAAACTCCCTGGATGGTTCTCAAGTGCATCTGTGCCTGACCACAAGGAAGGTACAGGGATGTTGGGTCCTTAGATGTCTGAGAACTTGAATTTACACTCCTCTCTGGGTGATGAGGCACTCACCCTTTCAGAAAATAGCTCATATTGGCTGTGAGACACATACCTCCCACTACACTGAGATTTCCACCCACGCTCTTCTGCTTGTCATCAGAATGTCTGCAGATCAATCAGATCGGATCGTCAGAGCTAACAGAATCTGCAGGGTCTGACCCAGCTACACCCTTTCTCATCCTCCACTTCCTCACCCCTTTCCCACTCTCTCACCCCATTCGGAAGCCATGCCCTAGCCTCTCTTCCACCATAAAAAAACCTGCTATAAGGAAGGTGTCTGAGGTTAGTCAATCAGACTATAGCATGAATGAGTCAGCTGGAGAGGTGGGTACTGGATGCAGAGACCTAGCTCCTCTTGGCTGTACCCTTGTAGGACCTCGGACAAGTGCCTTCACTCTCTGATCTCACTATCTGCACCCCAAATTACTGGGAAAGCCATATTCTTAAGATTTCTCTACATGTCTCAATCTAACCTAGGAAATGATTGAAAACATAAAAGCACTAATGTGATCATCTATAGAAGAAGAGACTAGAAGGACAGAATAAGAAAAGGAAGGAGAGGGTGGGGAAAGAATGGAAGGAAAGAAAGAAAAGGAGGGAAGAAACAAGAATAAAGGTGGAAAGAGTGAGGAGGAGAAAGTGAATGGGAAGAAGGGAAAGATTAGGTTGGGAGGAAAGAGGGAAGCAGGGATGGGAGGGATGAGAGAGAGGAGAAAGAAAGAAAAAAGGAAAGGAAGACGGGGAGGGAGGCAGGAGAAGGGAGGGAGGGAAGGAAGAAAGAGAGAGGGAGGGAGGAAAAGAGAGGGAAGGAGGGAGGCAGGCAGGAAGGAAGGAAGGAAGGGAAAGGAGGGAAGGAGGGAAGAAAGAGAGGGAAGGAAGGAGCAGGCAGAGAGGAAGGAAGGGGAAGAAGGAAAAGAGGGAAGAAAGAGAGGGAGGGAGGAAAGAAAAAGGGAAAGAAGAAAGAAAGAGAGGGAGGGAGGGAAGGAAGAAAGAGAGGGAAGGAAGGAGCAGGCAGGGAGGAAGGAAGGGGAAGAAGGAAAAGAGGGAAGAAAGAGAGGGAGGGAGGAAAGAAAGAGAGGGAAGGAAGAAAGAAAAAGGGAAGGAGGAAGGCAGGCAGGGAGGAAGGAAGGGGAAGGAGGAAAGGAGGGAAGGGACGGAGGGAATAGAAAGGTTGGTCAGAAGGAGGGAAAACAGAAAAAATGGAGGAAGAGATCTTAGAGGCTTTTTAAAACTTTCTAATGCACAAGGCAAAATATTTTGAAAATCTAGACAACAACACTACTCTTTATATAGTTACTTATTACACAGAGCTGGTGTGCTGTTTGAATCACAAATTGCATGCTAATGGCCTAATTCATAAACCATTGACATTCTTTATGAGTCCTTAGCATTCAGAAATGAAGAATTTGTGTTCAAAATATAATTTGCATTGCAAAATTCAATAATTTAGTTTCTCATATTCATTAATGCCTAAAACCACAACACATAACTTATCCCATTCCAGCTCCCTTCTTAGGACACTGGAAAAAGAAGTGTTGCAGCTGGGAAATCGAGTACTGCTTTTTATGGCTGTGTTTGGAACTGCACGGAGAGTCATCACCAGGAGAAGTCAGGCTGCTCTTTCTCAGGAGTCACTCACTACTGAAGGATACCGCTGCAGAGCCCAGAGACCTCACAAACCAACGCAGAAGTTGACTTAACCTTCCTGATCTCAGAAATCCCATCTAAGTGAAAACATCCTACAGAAAGAGATGTGCGTTTTGCAGAAGCAGAGTGGGAAAGTCAGTTAAATGGCCAACACCACGTTTGGTGTAACAACTGTATAGTCTGTGAAACACACCGCTGAATAGACTATACAGCACTCAGCAAAAGGATAAACAAAGCACTTGACTAGGCCGTGGGATGCTTAGTTGAGTCCACTGTGGAACATTCATGTCTTAGTTAGTTCTAACTGTTGATTTGACACAGCCTAGAGCCACCTGAGGGGGTGACGGCTTTGATTAAAGAATTGCCTTGACCATATTAGCCTGTGGGTGTACCTGTGAAGGGTTGCCTTGATTAATAATTGATAGAGGAAGCCGGGCAGTGGTGGCACATGCTTTTAATCCCAGCACTTGGGAGGCAGAGTCAGGCGTATTTCTGAGTTCAAGGCCAGCCTGGTCTGCAGAGTGAGTTCCAGGACAGCCAGGGCTATACAGAGAAACCCTGTCTCAAAAAAACCAATAATAATAATAATAATAATAATAATAATAATAATAATAATAATAATAATAATAATTGATAGAGGAGGGCCAGTCCCCTGTGGGCAACACCATCTCTATACATCCTGGCTGTATAAGAGAACTAGCTGGACATGAGTCAGTGAGTGTGAGCCAGAGAGTAGGTCCACAGACAACATTGTTTCTGCTTGCTTCTGGTTTCTTCCATGGTTTCTGCTTCAAGCTTCTGTCCTGACTTCCCTAATGAAGGACTGTGATTTAGATGAGTAAGGTAAGCAAACACAAAAGCAAAAGGTTGCTTTTGGTCAGAGTATTTATCACAGCAACCAAGGAAACTGGAATAACCCAGAAATCAGATACTTTATCCAAAAGGGTGTAGGATACTCTGTGAACTACAAAGAAGAAAAAAATTCTTGGCAGATGTCCTGTTGTGAAATAGAAAACCTGCCTCATATGTACAAAAGGCCAAGTTGAACATTTCTAGCTACTTTTCCTTGCAAAAGAAGAGCTTATTTTGGTTCACATTACTTAGTGAATTCATTGTGGCAAATAAGGCTGTGGGACAGTGGCTAGCAGACATGGTGGCAGGAATGGAAGCCTGCTTACTCACTTAGGGACTAATCGGGAAGCAGAAGAGAAAAAAGAAGGGAGGGTGAGCATCTATCTCTAGACTCACTCCCAGTGAACCACACTCTCCAATGAGATGACATGTGAAGGTTCCACGGCCTCCCAAACAGCGCCACTAGCCTGAAGCCAAGTCTTCAAACACAGGAGTCAGTTGAAGATATTTCACATTCTGATAACCCAGTCCCTCTTGCAATATCTCCATAGCCTTACCTTTCTAAAACCAGTCAAAACTCCGAAGTCTCCTCTAGGACTCAAGGCATTAATTGTGAGCCTCTGCATCACATGTAGAAACAACTTACATACTTCTAACACACAATGGCACAGAAGAAACATCCCCATTCCAAAATGAAGAAACAGAGAGATAGTCAGGAAAGATCAGATCAAAGCAAGACCAAGCCCCAGGTGGGTAAACACTAGATGCTGAAGCCATGTGTCCAAGCATCTGAGACACACAATACCATTATCTGAGCTCAAGTGGGCTTTGATAGCCTTGCCTGTTGCCTGGCCCCATTGGCTGAAGCACTTCTTGCCTCTCCACTGAGCTAGGCCCGCCCCATATCTGCACATTTCTTCAATTAATATCCCACATCAACAATCTCTTGACATCTCCACAGAAACTTAGGTTCACACACAACCTGGTCAAGAACACCACTCAGGGAATCCAACTCTGCTACACATTGGCTAGCCCCAGCAGTCTTTTGGAACCTTGGGGCAAGCTTCCATAGCAACTTCCCTCGCAAAATCAGCACCATATAGCACCATTTCTACTGCCAGCTCCACAGGTTCAGGGTCCTCTTTGTGCCATCATGGATGAGACTAGGAAGCACTTCCTAGGCATCCCTGATAGAGAAGGGAGCAAGGATGCTCTCCTTGTGTAGTTACAGTCTAGGTTCTGGGCATGTGGGTTCTTGTCCTTTCATATTGTTTCAGTTTCCCAGTAATGGAGCTAAGCTTTGTGACAGTTACATCCCTGCACTCAACTTTAATCTCAAATCCAACCAAATTCCATGTTCCTTTATTTACCAAACTGAACATGTTTCACATTTATGCTCTCTCGCTATAAATCTGAAGAAACACAATGAGCAGTAGCCATGTCATAGCATGAACACTGCTTAAACTTTACTCTGCCACACAGATCATCCCATTCCTTTCTACTCAGTCTCACGAAAATGTTCAGGACATTTGCAGAAAGCAGACAAGTTCTTTGTGAGAATGTAACATAAATGATCTCTAGTCAAGCTCTCTGTGAGTCTGCTTTCTTGTGCAATCTCATAAGCAGTCTCTCCTCTCACCTTTTCTGTTTGTCTCCTGTCCTTCCTCACTGCCATCAGAACAATCCATTAGGCTGCTCTCCTAACATCACAGGACTTCCCTGAGCACAATCACAAACTCTCCCACATTCCTCCTGAAACCAGTGCAGAACTCTAGGAGCCTCCCAGCCTCTACAGCAACCTTACTTCTCGGTTCCAATTTTCTGTATGTTACTTTTCTCATTCCAGTAACCAAATATCTGACAAGAAGAGATGGAAGGGAAACAGGGTTATCTTGGCTCATGATTAGGTGCAGGCCATCATGGTTGGGACAGGCAAAGTGGCAGAAGTAGCTTTGGGCTGGGGTGACATGGACCTAGGACTGCTACTCATGTCTGTGTGGATGAAGAAGCAGAAACTCAAGGTGGTTTTGTTCCATATAGAAATGGACACTAAAGGATTTGTTAAACAAAACAACAAAGGAGAGAGCTCTTATGCAAATCATTCTCTTTTGAAACGCCTTTTTGAAGATGTTTGAAGAAGACTGGTAGGCTCCTTCCCTCCCTCCCACCCTCCCTCCCTTCCTCCCTCCCTCCCTTCCTCCCTCCCTCCCTCCTTCAAATGTCTCTTAAGAGCGGATCCTTTGTGTAATACCTGGGGTTCAGCCCCAACACGAATATCTTAAATTCAGAGAGCATCTTAGTCTATGCTAGCATAGACCTTTTTGTTGTGGGTAGGCCTGGTGCTGTTCGTGTGAACCAATCCCCTAATGAATAAAGGAGCCAATCACTGGGTGAGTAGGCAGGGCTTCTGGGTTGGATGGAGGAGGAGAAGGAGGAGGGAGAGAGTTAGGTGCTTTATGGGACAGGGGACAGCATATGGGTAAGATGTAGCTGCTAGAGTTTCCCAGTATCATGACGGATCCACAAGGATTCGCCACTGGAGGAATCAGATTTTAATAAGGCTTACAAGATTAGGTTTTAGTTGTTGTGCCCAGAGATTGAGTTACCATTGTTTCTCAACTAAGTTTGTACTGCGTTTTCCTTCACACGGCAGCTCATCTAAGTTCAAAAAAGAAAAAACAACAAAAAGAAAGAGAGAGAGAGAGAGGTATGGTGGCAAAGCGTGGGTTTGACAGATGTACACAAAGGCCATGGGGGATTTGAACCACAGGGTTAATGTGGTAACGACCCACCAGTGGGAACCTAGTGAGGTGGGTGGAGAGAGATTATGGAGTTCTGAGTCAGAGTCTCCATGACATCAAAACAGGTCAATGCATGGCCGGCCAAGCACAAGCAGAGGCACAAACACAGGAGCGTGCCTGTTCAATCTCTTTTAATATCTCCCACAACACCTTTTGCTATTATTTTTTCTATTTTCTTTTAGTTTTACTTTTGGAATTTTAATTTTGAGACAAGGTCTCATTATACAGCTCAGACTATCCTCAAACTCTTGGTCCTCTTGTACCACATGCTAAAATACTGGGATTTCAGGTGTATACCAGAACGCTCAGCTCAAGTCTCTTGTTTTGAAACAGAGGATGGGCCTCTAGATCAAGAACTCAGATCTAAAGGTGAGACACTTGAGCTTGAAGGAACACAAGACCTGGAGCAGATATCTTGTAGTTTCTTTCGTACTTCTACCTTCTCTATGGATTGTTCAAGGTGCTACATCTCTTTGGGACTTGTAAAGATAGGATGTTGTGATCCCTAGAAACCTTCAAGTTGTGCTCAGGAGTGTACACTTGCAAGGCCAGCACTCATGAGGATAAAGACTCCAGGGTTATAGGTGGGGGAGGTGCTCCTCAGGCCCCACCTCTCACTGAGGAGCTGTTGGCTGCTCTGGAGGGAGCATTCTTTTATGAAGATGTGACCACTGGTAGGCTAAGCTCCAGAAGAGGATCCCACATCCATGTGCATATTGGCAATGCTGACCAAACTCATTGCCTTATCAAAAAGAAAAGGAGAAGGGGGAAATGAGGCGGGGCACACATCCGATAGGACCTAGGAGGAGGGAGTGAGGCAGAGCACACATCTGATAGGACATAGGAGATGCTGAAAGGTAGAAGTCAAGGTTATCAATATGATACATTTCACTGTATATGTGTATGAAATTCTCAAAAATAAAAAAAAAATTAAAGTTTAGGGCCAGTCTGAGTTATATCAAGATCTGGGATAGCCCGAGCTTCATAGTGAAACCCTGTCTCAATTTTTTAAAAAACAAAAATAAATAATGAAATAAATTTTAGAAGTAAAAGCCCTAAGTCCTCAAGATGTGACCCCAACATTGTGACCAAAATTGGAAACTGATCACAACTGGCTCTGTCTAGGTCCCAGACTTTTTCCAAGTTTCTGGAAAGCCAAGAAGCACATGCCCTGCTAGATGGTCAAGTCAGATGCAGAGTTCACAGCTTCCAGCCAGTCACCACTTATTCATTGAAACAGGAGTTTTCTGAGCACTAAAAATGGTGATCTCCATCCTAGGCAGCAGGGCTCCAGCACTGACCAATGTAAGTAAAATCTCTACTTTAATGGAGCTCCATTAGACTGAAGGAGATCAATGACAAACAGGGAAATCACACATAGATAAATAAAACAAAAGTTAAAATGGTGGTTAGAATTACTCCAGTCTCAACTGCCTGAGATGGTTGACATCTGCTGATCTGACTAAGAATACCTCTTCTCAGGACTAGCTCAGTGTTTAAGAGCACTGGCTGCTTTTTCACAAAGCCAGAGTTCAAATCCCAACTGTGGAGAGCGGTAGAGCTGGAGAGGCATTCGCCATGGCAAGATGGCGCCTACTTCCGCTGTCAACTCCTGGTAAACAACTGTTTGCGCATGTGCATAGAGAACTGTTTGCGCATGTGCGTAGAGTGAAAGACGCCTAGTCACGGCCCATCCCGGGGCGTCACGTGGGGTGATGAGCAAACAGCCAATCGTGGGGTGATGAGCAAACAGCCAATCATGGGCGGACACGCCGCGCTGTGGGTGGACACACCGCACTGTGGTGTATATAAGCAGTGCTGATTATCAGCTCGGCCCTTTTTTCCCTCTGGATGAGGGCAATAAACGTTTGCTGCAGAAGGATCCTAGTGTCCGCGTGTCTTCTTCCCGGCGAGACGACTGCACAGGCTACACCCAGCACCCACAGAGTAGCTCACAGCTATCTGTAACTCCAATTCCATGGCCATCGACTGTCCTCTTCGGGCCTTCACCAGCACTGCACATACATAGTGCACAAATATACATGCAAGCAAAATGCCTACACACATAAAATAAATAAATCTAAAAAAAAACTATAGATTATCTCCCATGCCATCTGAGGGAACATATGGATGGAGACCTCAAAGACTGAAAGAATCCAGCAATCTGAAGATCCCAAGATGAAGCATGACAGGAAGAGAAGAGAGAAGCAAATGCAGACATCCTGAGGCAGGCATGTATTGGGTGCATTCATGAAAGCTAGCAGACCACCTGTGTGGGTGGGCGTGTTCTGAGTGAGGGAAGATGAGTGGGTGAGGCAGTGAGAGGAGACAGGAGAGTGATTGCAGAATGAAGGATTGTAAGCAGCTGTCTTCATTACTGTCTTCTTGCTGTGATAAGATACCCTGACTATAGAAGCCTAAGGGGAAGGGCTGCATATTTTAGCTCACAGTTCAAAGTCTTATGTGTGCTGGACAAAGTCAAGGTGGGAGGAGCTTAAAGCCGCTGGATATGTGTCACCTGCTGAATACACAGCATCAGCAATCAGGAAACAGAAGAGAATGTGCTGAGTTCTCTCTCTTGCTCTCTGTTTTATACAGTTCAGGAATGGGAATGGTCCCACCCACAATCAACATGGGTACTCCCCAATCAATTAATGTAATCAAGATAATACCCCATATGCTTGCCCCAGGTGCTGTCTTCAGGTGACTCTAGATTCTATTAAGTTGGTAATTAACAGTAACTATCTCAATAGATAAGAGATGTTATCTAGTCTGTATGTAGCTTTAAGACTCTCACTGGGCACTTCATGGAATCAAATTCTTAAATGAACTGTAAGTCACCTATTAAGTGCTCCTGGGAAAGGAGCCAGGCCTTGGAAACTCGTTCCACAAGAAAGGGATAACATCTCCATTGTAGCCCCCACCATGGGGTATGGATGGAAAAGCCACCATACATGCCTCACACCCAGCACCTCCATATGAAGCCTGAAGGTGACTCTCACTTTGAAATTTGTTCAACATCTTCCTCCTTCTGTCCCTGCAAACTCGGCAGCCTTGCCATGAGAGCAAGTCATTTATCAGCAAATCTAAAATATTTATTGTGCATATTTTAAAGGCCAAAGTGCTACATCATCAAGCTCTGCCCAGATGGGGACAAGGTTTCACAGTGCCAATGACTGAGATGAGGATGTGCCAGACAAAATTGCAGGCAATTAATCTGTGCAAATGGGATTCTTCAAAGGGGACTAGAGGACTCCCTTCAGACCACAGACAAACCAGCCCATAATGACCACCATTAAAATTTAACACAATTTGCTTATTTTAGGGAAACAGGATTTCTCATGTTCTTCACAGCAATCGTTCATCTTGCTTCTTCAGGGGAGATGGGAGAGGTCAGAGTGTGGAGGATACAGGTTTGCTTAGAGGGTGAATCTTGAGCCAAACTCCCAAAGGAGGGGTTCCCTGAGGCACCTGCATCTGCCTTGCTTCCATTCTCTATGCTTTGGGCATGCACCAGTGCTTTTTGTGAATGCTGGATGAAGATGTCATACTAGGCAAGATGGCTGCCATTTCTAACTTGAAGCAGTTTGTTCAGTCTTCAGAATGCTCACTTATGAAATCTATTAATCTGTCATCCCATGGTCAGCCTTGGATTTATGCTGCTGCAGTCTTCATCATTATCACCATTGATGTTATTGTCATTATGGTTATGACTGTACCCTCAGCTGCCGTGCTTCGGGATTGGGGTGCAGAGGGGAAGGTTTCCATAAAGTGGGATCACTGTACTGTTGTGTGCCTTCCCCATATATTCTTAAGGAAATTTGACCAAGTAACATGTGCTCAGTACTTACAGCCATGGTTAAAGTCATCAGACAGCTACTCCCTTTGTGGTCAGCATCTTCATCATGCTCAGGGATTGACTTTACATGTAAGTCAAAGTTGTCTTAAAAGTAAGACTGGTACCAAGACACTCTGAGGAATCGCTGTTGAAGGGAATGTAGATGGTAGCGTGTCATGATCTGGGTGTTGGCTCTGCCCAGTCCCTAGGCTTGCTGTACTCAGTGTCCCCTATCAATAAATTAAGAGATATGCAGAGGGCATTTCATTAGCACTGAAACTGAATGAAGTCATGGAAACTAACACACCAGGAAGAGTTAAAAAGTACTATGTAAATACAAAGTATAGATCATTATTGTTTATTAAGTGAGAAGGAATATATTTTATTATCACTATGACTCCTCTAGCCCTGAGATAGTTTGTAAATCAGAAAAATGTCAAGTCAAAGTGAAACATGAGCCATGAGCCTCCAAATACCAGAGTACAGAGATTGCTGGGTCTCTCTCTCTCTCTCTCTCTCTCTCTCTCTCTCTCTCTCTCTCTCTCTCTCTCTTCTCTTTGCAATCTTTGCTGAAAGACATTTGAAGTGAAGTTAATAATTGAAATGTAATGAATAACTGCAGTTTAGGGTCCATAGCACAATCATAATTGCCAGTTTATTACTTTTTTAATATATTTGCCAAGTATTAATAATATTGAAATAATGCAAGAAGATCATGGGGAATAAATGAAATATATCATCTGTCAAGGAAAAAGGATTTCCAAGCAGTAGGCACTATGTTTATGAGCCTGGTGATGAACACAGCATTGCCTTGAACCCTTCAGCATGGGAGGCACTGTGTTTATGAGCCTGGTGATGAATGCAGCATCACCTTGAACCCTTCAGCATGGGAGGCACCTAGAAGTTTAGGTCTAGCAAAATTCCCATACAATCAGATAGAGGAAAGTGGAGAAGATCTGCCAAGTACCAAGTTCCAGATCTGGAAATGGCATCTAATAAAAAGTCCCAGGCTCTTTGCCCAAGACTTTTCTGTTTTAAGTCTTTGTCCTCACAGTAAAATAAAGGACAGATGTTATGTGATGGCACACACCTGTAATGAAACCACTGGAGAGGCCTAAGAGCATCATGAGTTCAAGGCCAGCCTAAGCTTTATAGTATAACCATTTCTCAAAATAAATAGATGGAATAAATGAGGTACAAAAAAAAAATAAGAATGTGGAGGAGATCAAAGTGAGTCCTAAGCCTCTATTCATATTATTATTCCTCCTTAGGGACCAAATATTCTGAAAGGACTTTACGGAATCTGTGTATCTGTTTGTGTGTGTTCATGTGTGTGTGTGCATGTGTGTGTGTGTGCGTGCGAGTGTGTGTGTGTGTGTGTGTCGGGGAGAGACTTACCCAATCCTGTCCTCTGCTCAGGGAACATTGACCAAGATGAAGGTGCTTCATTTTCGTATCTCAACATCAGGGGGTTGTGCATGCAATGGGGAAAGTGGTAAATGATGGTAGTTAGATTGGTGATAGGATGGGAGTCTAGAGTGTGTCACTTTCACGTGGACCCTGATTTCCCACTGTCTGGAGAGTGTCACATTCATGTGGACCCCGCAGTCCCACTGTCTGGAGTGTCACATTCACATGGTCCCTGAGTTCCCACTGGCAAAGCTTCTCATGCTCCTTTACCTTCACACACTTTTCTTCTTGCTCGATGCCACATCTTAAGCACATGTGATGTTCTAAGCACTCAGCTAAGGAAGTGAGGGTCAAGGAGGATGTGGAGGTGGAGCCAGGGCATGGACATCCTCATGGTCCATGGTCTGTGACACCTGATCTGGCTGGTAGTTAAAGGCAGAGAGAAACGGTGAGTTTCTTCCCATTTATTGGAAGAGCTGTGCATTTTCATTTTTCCTCCAGATAGAAATCAGCATCCTAGTGACCAGCACCTAGATGTACCTGGTGCTGATGTCTTCATAAACACCTTCCCATACAGACAGAGCCCACACAGGGGAGACGCTATCTGACATCAACGTTGACACCATGCCCAGCAGACTATACTCCGGTTCCTTTGTCTTCTTCAGTATTGAGACATTCTTTCAAGGACTGCAGAGCCTTATAGAATGGTTCTGTTGATTTGATTTCCTGTTAGTCATTCACCACAGATGCCAAAGCTCTATCCCAAAGCAGCTACCTAAAAGAACAGAAAGCTTTCCTTGTACTGCTATGGCACAATTGCCAAGACAGGGCTAAGAGTAAAAGGAAGGGTGCTATGTATCACTCTTATTTCTGATGGACACTGGAAGAAAGAGAGGGATGGAGGAAGAGGAGAGAAAGGAAAGAGGGAAGGGAAGGGGAACGGAAAGCAAAGTGAAGTGCCAGCAATCTTGGAGGATGTGGAACACAGCTGCTCTGTTTGTTTTTTGTTGCTGTGATAAATACTATGGCCAAAAGCAACTTAGGAGGGGGTTTATTCTACATAACAGGTAGAATGCATCTCCAGAAAAGCCAAGGCAGGGACTCAAAGCAGGGACCTTAAGGCAGGAGCTGAGGCAGAACCCATAGAAGAATTCTACTTGCTCACTTGCTCTCTCTGGCTCATCCTCAGTCTGTTTTCTTATACAAGCCAGGACCACCTGCCTGGGTGACACCGCCCACAGTGGATGGGGCCCTCCCCATAATCAGCAATGGAGAAAATGCCCACAGGTATGCCCACAGGCCAGGCTTATCAAAGCAATTCTTCCACTGAAGTTTCTTGGTACCATTCCTCTTCCCTGGTATGTCAAGTTGACAACCAAGATTAGTCATCACAGAAGAGAAACCCAAAGAACTGCTGAGTGACTCTGCAGGAAAATCCAGTGAGCAGGGATTGCCAGCTGGAGAGAGAAGCTGCACTTTGTACACCACTACACCTGAGGACATTTGAGTCACAAGATTGGATTAACATAGGCAAAATGTGTGTATATGGACAGATACACATGCACCAGACTAGGTCGCTGGAGCATTTGCCTAGCATTCATGAAGCCATTGGTTTGATCCACAACCTCATAAACTGGACATGGTAGCGCATGCTTGCAACATTAGCACTATGGAGGTAGAGTCAGGGGGATCAAGATTTTAAGGCCATCTTTGGTTCTGTACTAAGTTAGAGGCCACCCTGAGCTACAAGATACCATCTCAAAATGTATGAAAGTGTATGTATTATGTTCTTTTTGCATGATTCATTGTTTGTATGTGTATTGTGTATAGTTTTTGAAGTGCTAAAATTGAGGTTACAAATTCCATAATTTATTAACATATATGTTTATCGCTTTAAAATTACCTCATCATGTGTTCCCTATCCCCAGCTTAATAGCGGGTGTCTAAAGAAGAGCATTGTAGACATTTATCAAATAGCCTGATGACTAGATAAATAAACAGATTCTTTTGCTATAATATTATATCCATGAGTTGTATTTTTCATGGTCTCTTTCATTTTTTTTTCCAATCTAGGTTTTCTGTTACAATCCAAATATCATAGGAGCACATCATAGTCCCCATTCTGCATGGTGGCAAATAGATGTTTGTGATCCCTTGGAGACTGTATTAGATGGGGTTCTCTGGAGGAACAGAATACATAGAGTGGACTTATAGTACAGGGGGATCTATTACATAATAGGGGCTGGGCAGCGTAACAACAGCTGTCTATGTGCTGGAGAGGCTGAGAGAGGACTGCTCAGTCCATGAGGCTAGACTGGGCCACAGCAGCCCAGTCAGGTGCTGAAGGCCTGGAGAAATTCCTGGAGAGCTGCTGGTCTTCAATCCACATTGGAAGGCTGAAGAAGCTGGAGTTCATCAGCAAGGATGTCAATAGCAGCAGCAGCAGAATACATGCACTTACCAAGAAAAAGAGAAGGTAGGCAGGCAAACACCATTGTTTTTTCAAACTAGGATCTCTTTATATCTGGGCCAAAGAAGGTAGAGCAAGCACTGCCTGAGGGAGGGTCTTCTTCCCTCACTCTTCTCTGGGAATGTTCCACAGAGATGGCCAAAGGTCTGGCTATTAATTGATATCAGATTCAATCTAGCTCTCAATCAAAATTAACCATCATTGGAAGACTCCATTCAAGCCCCTTCACCCATCTGAACCACCACTCCAGGGCAGATCTGCTAGACAAAGGATTAAGTCATCCCCTCTGGAAGTAGGTGTGGTATGGCAGGACTGGAGGAGAGGCAGATGCAAATCTGGTAAGAAGCCAGGGATCGAACAACAAAAGACCCAGGATAGCCAAAACTATTCTCAACAATAAAGGAACCTCTGGTGGAATCAC
>NW_022196894.1:4781268-4805234 GCF_008632895.1 Mastomys coucha
AGAGAGAGAGAGAGAGAAAGAAAGAAAGAAAGAAAGAAAGAAAGAAAGAAAGAAAGAAAGAAAGAGGAAAGAAGAAGGAAATAGAGGAGCAGGAGTTGAGGGATGGTTTAGCTGTCAGTAAGCTTCAGGCAAAGAAGAGGTTTGAGATAGCCTGGAAATGGCCTTTCATAAGAGTTCCTCCCTCTGCTATGAGACAAAGTCATAGTCTTCCATCCCGCGTCTTAAATGTATTTAACATTTCAGGAAGTAATTAATAGTGTTTGCTCTAGTAATGTTTTAAAATATAAGTTTAAAACGTGACAAACAAATGAGAAACAGCAGTCTGTTTTAATGAGGTTTTCCCTTGGATTATGGATCAGAAAGAACCCTGTGTGGATCACAGTATCCTTTCCCTCCTTGTACAGGAAGATGGTCTAACACAGGGAGTGGGAGTCTGTAGGACTTAAGGAGGAAGCAGACTTGGTCTGCAGTGGGATGGACCACTGTGGAGTCTGCAGTGGAATGGAACACTGTGGAGTCTGCTTTGTTGCTTTCTTTTGAGTGTTTGCAAGAGATGCTTCGCCCACCCCCTGGGTAGAAACAAATCAATTCTTGTCTGCTTCAGATTGATACAGAACTCAAGAAGATGGGTACTTTGATATACACCTGTAGTCACAGATCTTCTGATCATAAACCTGGATAATATAGCAAGCTCCATCTCAAAAAGAAAAATCCAAAGGCTGGAGACGTAACCTAGTAGATAGAAAGCTTGCCTGGCACACACAAAGCCCAGGATTCATTCTTCCACATTATACAAGCAGGCCAAGGTAGACCATACCTGTAACCCCAGCCCTAAAGAAGTGGCTGCAGCAGGATCAGAAGTTCAGGGGTTCAGGGTCATCTTCATCTCTGTAGAGAGTTCGAGACCAGCTTGGGCTACATAAACACTGTCTCAAAAGAAGAGAAGAAGAAGAAGAAGGAGGAGGAGGAGGAGGAGGAGGAGGAGGAGGAGGAGGAGTCTAAGAAAGCTATGGTATCCTTTGGTGACCCATGACAAAGTGACAGGGAGTATACTGGGGTTTAAGCCTCATGAGCCAAGCAAGAGATATACCCTCAAGTGCCATTTCTAGCCCTTCTCTTTACTATTTATTTTGAGACAGGGTCTTGCTAAATTGCCCAAACTTGTCACAAATTCACCCTATGCCCCAGAGCTGAACAGGCCAGGAAGCTGAGCTACCCTGTCTCAAAGACATAAGAAGAATGGTGAGAGGAGGAGCAGGAAGAGGTGGTAAGCAGCTTGCTTAAACCACCAGGCAATGTTTCTCTTTTATTTTTACATAGTTCATAATAATTATACACATTTATGGGTTGTAGTGCGAATGTGCTCGGTTGATGTACATAGTGTAAATGGTCAAACTGGAGTAAGTAGCATTTTATATTTCTTTATTTACTAAAAGTTTCAGACTCCTGTTTTCTAGTTGCTTATATAATCTATATGACAAGTCCTCAGCTATCCTGGCCCCTCTGTGCTGTAGAACATTATCATCTGAGGTCGTTGTAAATCCCACGTCTGCTGACATCATCTTAGAAAATGTCCAACCTCAGTCTGGTATTCACAGAGGGTTGGGTTCACTCCCTTTGAGCTAACATGAAAAATGTTAATATGAAAGAATTCTTCAGAGGCACAGCACTGAAGATGGGTATTCCTTCTTCGGAGTCTTCTTAAGCTGGTTCTGAGTAGAGCAGGGGGGTGTGATGGTTAATATTGGTTGTTAATGTAACAGGATCTAGAATGCCCCTGGAGACAAACCTCTGTGCACATCTGTGAAAGTTTGCCTATTTAGCTAATTGGAGTGAGAAGACTCCCCTTAAACACTAGCAGCATAGCTCTCTGGCACAGGATCTTAGTGAGCTGAACACCAGCATTTACTGCTCTCTGCTTCCTAATTGTAGGAGCAACTCCCCACTGCCTCACATTCCTGCTGCCATCCCTGCCATAGTGACCAGGATCCTGCCAACTGTAAGCCACAGAAACTCACTCTCTTTTCAGTGGCTTCTGACCAGGTGTTTGGTCAAAGCATTTAGACAGTAAGGAAAGAACAGGGTTTGAAGTGCCATGTTAGATGGTCTCTCAAAAGCACCAGAATCTTGGATGGGGGTCGAGGGGAGTGGAGAAATTGAGCCTGGAGTTAAAGCACCAGAATCTTTGATGGGGGCGAGGGGAGTGGAGAAATTGAGCCTGGAGTTTGCAGATGCTTCAAAGTTCCTGGGAAACCTCACTCTGGAATCACATCGGTTTCAACTCCTCGGTCCTTGTAGCTCTTCCCTGAATCCTCCCTCTGTACCAGAGAATCACAAGCTTTGTCTTCTGAGGGCAGATTGGAATGCCAGAATGTATGGAGATTAATCACAGAGTAATACAAACTGCCGCTTATCGTCACTCATATAGTTGACATAATTACCCTACAGGCAACATGGAAACGTTGTGCTGCAGTAACTCCCAGCCAGGAGAAAAAGCGGCATTGCTGATAACACAAAAGAGAGAAGAATGGTGAACACAGCCTTTTGAAAACTTTTAATTAATTTTCACCCTTGCAGCGTAATTGGTGTCAGCTCAAACTTCAGTGTTTCCAGATCCCTTAGCCTTGTTGCAAAGAAATTTCGGACCAGCATGGACTACCTACAGAGAAAGCAAGGCCCTGGTCTGTGGTGAGGAAGGAACAATAGAGTGGGTATTTTTGCATCGTTAAACATATAGCTTAGGCTATGTCACTTATCCAGAGTTCCCCATCACCTGCCCCATGGAACTCAGAGACTGGGACCTTTTGGTGTAATTAAACCCATACAAGGGCTGGCTTCCCTTGTGTCTTAGTTAACTCTCTTGTTGGCGTGATCTACTATCTGAGGGAAGCAGAGGAGGATTGATTTTGCCCCACAGTTTGATACAAGTTCATCACAGCAGGGAAGGCGTGAGGACTGGTCACACTGTATCTTCAGTCTCTAAAACTTTAAGACCTCCAGGCCTCCCCTCAGTGATGCTCTTCTTCCAGAGAGGCTCCAACTCCTAGAGGTTACACAAGCTTCCAGAACAGCACCACCATCAGGGACCAGATGTTCTACACATGGGCCCCTGGCCATGTCACATTCAAGCCACACCTTACCATCTTGCTTGTTGTCTCTCCTCCACCCTGTACCGGATGTCATGGATTTCCAGCCATTTCTCAGATGCACTATCCTCCCTAAAACTATGCATTTGTGAGGCTGCCAATCACCCTACCTGACCCTTCACCTCCAACCTCCAACCTCCACCCACTCTGATGAGATCAGTCTTTAAGTATAATCATTCAGCAGCCAGCTCCTCCCCAAAGCCCTCCCCAACTCATTACAGACAAGGTTTCTGCCTAGGACTCTCCAAGTTTTGTAGTTTTTCCTCTATCTCAGAACATACCCAAATATTGCATGCAGCTGTGAATTTCCTTTCCCTCTGGTGCAAAGGCATCTTATTGGTAACTGTAGCCTGGCATCTACAGTGTGTCCACAATAGAGTATGTGCCCTAGAATGTGCTACATAGATACGAATCTGACACTTTGCTGATGCCAATTGTATATGAGCCTATATTGGAAACCTCTTATTTTAAATCCTTTATCTTTCTTAGTGAATCGCTCTAATTCTTCAGTCAAAGTGACATATGTAACCCAATAGCTTCCCTTTTTTGCTTAGACTGCCAAGAAGTTTCAAGCTAAAAATCTCATGCTGCCAAACTTTTGTGAAAGTACTAGCCTGGGGGTGGCTATTGTTGTTAGTGAGGTTCTTTTTCCTTGATTTGTTTGTGCCAATGTTTTCTAGTTCCGATTTTCCGATCCTCTCTGCTTACTTTATCTGCCCTCACTGTTCAAGCTACTATAAATACAAGGGCATGTTTCACTTTGCAGTTTGCAGTGAACCAGCAGTCAGATAAATCGCAAGTGTGAGCAACAAACAAGGCCTGAACAAATATCTGTTGAGTGTCAGCTATGAGCCTGGCATTATGGTGAGCCAAGATGGGAGCTGCCTCAAGTTCCTGCTGCTACTCCAGTGCGTGCATTTCACACTATGAAACCATAAAAAATATAAACTCTTTCTCCCTTAACTTGCTTTTTCTGAGTTTCATGACACAGGAATAAGAAAAGTAATGAAGATGGGACACCATTTGAGTGGGGTCTTCATGGATATGTATGCATTCATGTAAAAAATTTTTAAAAAACCATGCTGAACTTCAAGAATGCTGAGTGATCTACTATATCAAAAGGACAGTGTGAATAGTAGGTCTGTGGATGACTGACGTGAATAGTAGGTCTGTGGATGACTGACGTGAATAGTAGGTCTGTGGATGACTGACGTGAATAGTAGGTCTGTGGATGACTGACATGAATAGTAGGTCTGTGGATGACTGACGTGAATAGTAGGTCTGTGGATAACTGACGTGAATAGTAGGTCTGTGGATGACTGACGTGAATAGTAGGTCTGTGGATGACTGACGTGAATAGTAGGTCTGTGGATGACTGACGTTGAGACAAGGGCCAATCCCAAGATACACGGGGGCCGATTTTCCCCATCAGGCTACACCATCCATTTCCTCTTTCATAAGGGGACCTCTTTCCAACTCTCAGAAGTTCTGTGGCAGCTGGTTCACTACCAACTGACTGAGAAAACACATCACAACAAAAGTTATGGGAAGATCAACGATGCATTTAAATTAATTTGTACTTTTTTTCAACCCAATCAAGTCTACAGACATTTGAAAAATAGCTTCCCCTGGAAACATCCACTGTTCTCCTCTGAGATGTGAATAAAATATGAATGTGTCTCTCCTGTGCTGTTACTCTGATCCCCGGCATCTTAGGGTCCCCCCCCCTCACTCTAGCATCTTCTCCTGTGACACTCAACATGGAAATGTTGAGCCTTGGCAACATGTATCCCCACTGGTGCTCTGAGAGCCACTCTCTCTACTAAGTCCATGTTCCTTCATCCTTTGGTTCCTTGTTTCACCTTTTCCTGTCTCCATGTCCTCCATAATAACCCACCATGGTCAAGGTTCACCTGGGCACGTTCATCTACTCTGATGGTCCTTGGGTTTTGCTGGGTTTGCGTTCACCCAGAGTGCAGCTGAAGCATGGTTTCCTTAGAACATCTCTTGAAGTGTCTAATTCAGCAGATCTTTCCAACACGGGACCTGAAAACTTGCATTTACAATGAGTTCCCCTGTCATGCTGAAACTTCTTCTCCAGGGACCACATTTTGATACCAACCACCCTGCATTATCCTGCTCAATCCTGTTTTATGTTACTTTGTCAGTAGCTTCGTGGGCTTCAGGTATAGTTTCGCCCTCCTTAGAATTAGCCTTGTTTTGTTTTAGATTTTGTTTTTAGTAATATAGTCCAGGCTGGCATCAAACTCCCTATGTAGCCAAGGATGACCTTGAACTCTTAGTCGTTCTGCCTGTACCTCCCAGGTTCTGGGGTTGTAGACATGCACCACCATACCTTTCTTTATAAAGAAAGAAAATCGGGGCTGGTGAGATGGCTCATCTGGTAAGAGCACTGACTGCTCATCCAAAGGTTCTGAGTTCAAATCCCAGCAACCACATGGTGGCTCACAACCACCCATAATGAGATCTGGCACCCTCTTCTGTGCATCTGAAGGCAGCTACAGTGTACTTACTTATACTAATAATAAATAAATCTTTAAAAAAAAAAAGAAAAGAAAGAAAGAAAGAAAGAAAGAAAATCATGGGCCCATATGGCCTTGACTCAGCAAACAATAGAAGCTGTAATTAGTTAATTTTATCACTGCTGAGACAAAATACCAGCCAAAAGCGGCTTTGGGGAGGGGTGGGCTGGAGTGAGGGCCCTCCTCCTGACGGCAGGAACATGAGGCAGCTGCCATGCAGAGAGAGATGGATGACTGGTCTGCAGTTAGGAAGCAGGGAGAGGTGGATGCTGGTCCCCTTCCCCTTTCTCTGCCACCTGCAATCCCAGTTCACAGAACTGTGTGGCTCACATTTAGAGCGGGCTTTCCTTCCTCAATCAGACCTCTCTGGAAACATCTTCATAGACACCAGTAGTGTATTTACACAGTGATTCTAAACGTGTGACAATGATGTTAATGAAGAACACTGGGAAGCGTCATCGGGACTCAGATGTGTGCGTGTAATCCTCGGGGTTTGCTGTGCACAAGACACACAATCAGGCCCTTTAAATGCACCATTTATAACCACCCTGAGAAATAGGTGCTCCGGTTACACCCTTTCTCGAATGACACCCTCTATAGGCAGAGTAACTAAGGTACATGATCTGTCGACCATCCACAGTTACAAGCCTCGCTAAATGACTGGGCTTACTTAGATTTGAGCTCAAGGCCACAACTCACTTCTTGGAGACTAGGTTTTCCTTTCTGTCCTATTTACAGCCAGTCTCTGAGATACAAGGTGTGCTTCCTTGGGAACTTGACACCTTGTGACCAAGTGCTCTGAACAAAGGTCTTGACCCATGGTTCTGTGTCACATAGACTGGTTCACTTCCTCAGCCCTAACAAATTCAGATGCTGGGGGTTCAAAGAACTAGCCCCAGCCCACTCAAAGAAAAGATGGGTATCCCAGACCCCACAACTAAGAGCAGGCACTCAGCTGTGAACTTGCCTTCTGGCCCTAGGATAGAAGTCTATCATGCTAATGAAGTGGCTGCGATGGCGGCTGGCTATTGCACAGTGACTTCAGAGTTCATAGGGAGGACAGAAGAAGACAAGCATGGCCCTCTGGGGCAGTGGGATGTGTTTGAGGACAATGAAAAGCCTTTATGGGGACAGAAGCCACCAGAAGTAGCCCAGACTTAGGGTCTTGTCTTTTTTAAATGTCATCCTCCACACAGTCAGGAGTTCATTGCAACCTTCAAAACATATTTTTCCTAATTTTTGTTGCCCAATGCATAGTGTGTTTGAGAGTATGTATATGATGTGTGTGTGTGTGTATGTGTGTGTGTGCATGTCTGTGGTGTATGTGTGTGTGTATGGTGTCTATGTGGTGTGTGTATGTGTATGTTTTTGTGTGGTATGCTTGTAGTATGTGTGTCTACGTGCATGTGTATGTGTGTGTGCATGCATGTGTGTGTTTGTGTGTGATGTATATGTGGTGTGTGTATGTGTGTTTGTGTGCATGTGTGTGTGTATGGAGACTAGAGTCATGTGGCTCTCCTCAATCATTCTACCTTCATTGTCTGAGACAGGCTCTCTCATTAAACCTGAAGTACATTGATTTTCTGGCTGGTTAATGACCTTCAGAATTTGCCTGTGTGCACTCCACCCATGGCTGGGATTACAGTCTCATTCATGCTACCAGGCTCAACTTTTTTCATGATTTCCAGGATCTGAATTCATATTGTATAGAAGTCATTTTACTAAGACATTTCCTAGCTCCCTGCCTGTGAAAGTCTAATAGAAATCTGTCCATGCCGGCCGTGGCAGCCATCTTCCAGTAACTCGCCAAAATGACGAACACAAAGGGAAAAAGGAGAGGCACCCAGTTTATGTTCTCTAGGCCTTTTAGGAAACATGGAGTTGTTCCTTTGGCCATATACATGCAAATCTACAAGAAGGGTGATATTGTAGACATCAAGAGAATGAGCACTGTTCAAAAAGGAATGCCCCATAAGTGTTACCACAGCAAAACCAGAAGAGTCTACAATGTCACCCAGCATGCCGTGGGCATCATTGTAAACAAGCAAGTTAAGGGCAAGAATCTGGCCAAGAGGATCAATGTGCGGATCGAGCACATCAAGCACTCAAAGAGCAGAGACAGCTTCCTGAAGCGAGTGAAGGAGAACAGTCAGAAGAAAAAGGAAGCCAAAGAGAAGGGCGCCTGGGTTCAGCTGAAGCACCAGCCTGCTCCACCCAGAGAAGCGCACTTTGTGAGGACCAGCAGAAAAGAGCCTGAGCTGTTGGAGACCATTCAATATGAACTTATGGCCTAATGTACACAAAAAGAAAGAAAGGAAAGAAGGAAGGAAGGAAGGAAGGAAGGAAGGAAAGAAAGAAAGGAAGAAAGAAAGAAAGGAAGGAAGGAAGGAAGGAAGGAAGGAAGAAGTCTGTCCATATATTGTGAGCCTTTGTTGGGGGAACGGAAGAGTCACAACCCACAATTCAGGGATTCAGGGTGGGTCTCCCCATCAGTTAACCCAGTCTAGAAATCCCCTCGTAGACCTTGCCCAGAAATCTGTTCCAGCTCTTGTCAAAGTGACAACCTGTACTAAGCATCATGATTGCCTATCCTAGTAGTGAGATTTTAGAGTGTACACTTTCTACTTCTTAAATACAAGTTTTCCAGAAAAAGCACATGCTGAGTCCCCCTCACAGCAGCCCAGAGCCACACCCTTCCCTCTCCTGCTCCACTGGATCTGGGAGAATTTGTATAAGCCACTGGATCTAACCTGCAAAGGGCTCTCAACCCAGACTAGCATGAACACACTCTGATGTTTAAACATGTAAACTCTACATGTTTAACTTCTGGAGACACTGGCCTCAGAACATCCCCCTGTCCGAGGCAGTAGATGGCCGTGCTTCTCTGGGTCTTTGCGCCTCTCGTTTCCCTGTGTGTATCCCCATCTCTCATTCTCCTTCTCTCCTCTCTATGCAAATCCTCCACATGTTCCCAGTTCCCAGAGGATCCTCACGTGTAAATATTTGGAAAGGCTCAGACTGTTGTTAGAACAAGACTGGGAAGGCTGGGGACTCTGCCCTGATAGCCACAGAGGCCTAATATCCTGCCCCAGCTTTTGGATGTCAGATGTCTAGGAAACAACAAATGAAAATCATCAGAGGACCAGCAATGACTGTAGATCACCCCCCACACCCCACTCCCACACCCTGCATTACACATTAAACCCAGACTGTTGGACCCCAGGAGTAGAAATCTGTGTGGATGGTGCTTGACCCTTTCACCACTAGAGGGCGCAGGACCCTGTCACCATGAAAGGGCGTCCCAAATTCTCAGGCTCCCGCAGCCAGGGAATGGTCCCTCCGGGCATGAGAAGGCTCAGGGTCCCTATTGTGCCTGAGTTTTGCCTCTAATGAAGAAGTCAATGACGACACCGAATGCAGGCAGGGCATCTATCCTTCTCTGACCACGGTCCCAGGGAGGCTCCCATTCCCTGTGGCAGGGCCCAGTGAGCCCAGGGACCATTGTGTTGTAGAGCATAGATCTCCTAGCAAAATGGCCACAATTTTTCAGCACATCCACTGTGCCAGCTTGCAAGAGTCCTTCTGGATCCTGCTGGCTGACTGCTGGCATTCGCTTACAGAGGGAAGTGCATGGGAAGGGTCATCGGATTTTTACCAGAGACTCTAACCACTCCCACAAGCCATTTGTGTGTAATTCTGCCCTAGTCATCCAAAGCAAAGTCTGGGCTGCGTGAAAACTTTCCGATGCAGCTGTTTTAGGGTCACTCCTGCTCCTGTTGGGAGCCCCTCACCCATGCCCTATAAGTAAGCTCCACAGTAAGCCAGTGAACAAGCATTCAGTAAATGAATGAGTGAGTGAATAAATGAGGCCTCGCAGCCACACTGAGCATCCTCGCTCAGGCGAGTGACTGGCTTGTCCTGTGGTGCATCCATGCCAGGGTGGGCTCCCACTGGCTCCTCCCTCTTTCCCTTTTCCTTCGATCCATAGGAACCTCTTCCTGGCTGCAGAGCTCACCTGATCCCAGCACACTTCCCAGGGGGCCACTCTCTGATCTCTCCGTGGATCTCCTACACCCACTCCTCCCTGCCATTCACTCTCTACAGGGCATACCAAGGAACCTTAAAACCACCATGCCCCCCTGCTAAGAACAAAAAGGGAATGGCCACAGCTGGACGCCTTCTTAGAGCATTCATTCCACCGAGCTGGAGAGATGGCTCAGAGTGAGCACTAGCTGTTCTTCCCGATCATGTGGTTCGATTCCCAGCTCTCATATGGAGGCTCACAACCATTTGTAACTACAGTCCCCATCCCCAGAGATCCAAGATTTTCCTTTTCAGGCCTCTGCAGGTATCAGGTACGCATGTGCTGAACAGACTACAGGCAAAATACTCATACACATAGAATATGATGATGATGATGATGATGATGATGATGATGATGATGATGATGATGATGATGATGATGATGATAATGATGATGATGATGATGATGTTTTAATCTAAATTTTGTTTTAAATTGTCCCTAGAGGCATTGTAGGTGTGCCTGCTGGGTTACATGTGCATCAGTAGGTGGCAGAAGAGAGACAGGTTATATCTTCATTCACTGTTCTGACCTATGAACATCTGAATAACTAGTAGCCTAACACTCCCTGAAAAACGGAGCCAGAGACAAGAAGTCTGGCACACGAGGGTCCAGACAGGGAGGCAACCTGAGACAACCACCAGACCAGACCTGTGCAGGCCAGCATATAACAGGCCCCAGGTAAAAGTGAGCCCAAGGCGCACAACTGTCACATGGGGTCACTCGGGCAGGTCTGTGTGAGGAGTGAGCCTGAAATGACCTCCTTACCAGCCGGCGCCATGGGGCCCCACAGGGAGCTAGCCTGAGATGACCACACCCAGTGCCATAATACACAAGTAGGACATAACACTCCTAAGATGACCTCAGACACTCAGATCCCAGACACCTTCAAGAGAAGCAAGTGGGGGAGAAATAGAAGGGAATGTAGGGCTATGGGTCCCGAGTCTGGTCCACCACAGGGCACAACAGCTCAGGAGGCAGGAAGTTGACCTCGTTTACCCCACACTTAGGCAGAAGTTGGCCTCGCTTACCCGACACGTTAGCCCGGCAGGTGCTGGGCCACAGTGAAACCCTGGGACACCCTTCTGGGGCTGGGGAAGCACACTCTGAGGTGAAGGACAGCCAGAGCTGGCTTGAAGGTCCCTGGGCCTGGGGGATCGGAGCTGTCTGGTTCTCAGGCGCTGGACATCCAGGCACTACAGGATGCTGCGGAAGAGCTGAGAACAGAATCTGGGCTGGCAGGCTGAATCTGGCCCAGGGTCAGTGGAAGGGGGGGTGGGCTCCGCCTGGTCCCGTGGGGAGAGTCCTTGGCTTGATGGCAGGCTTGGCCTGAGCTTGGGTCGGTGGTCGTATCTGGGAGCACCGAGAGGCCTTCTACGGGAGACTAGACTGCAGCTCTATGGGAGAAGGCCTTCTCTGAGGCTCCACACCGGGGATCCCGATGAACAGAGGCAGTCCATGGTTTGAAGGCATTTATTGTCATTGGCAGAAAGTAGATAAGTAAAACCGTACCCCACTTCTCAGGGTGGGCCTGAGATTAAACACCTTCTGCAGGAAGGAATGTCTGGGAAGGAAAGCTTATTGGCTAAACCCTCCAGGCCTTCCTCATTAAAATGGAGATCTGTCTTGAGCCTATATGACCACAGGCCACATCCTCTACATGTGGAGGGGCTCGGAGCATTGCCCTTACATAACTGATGGCCATAAATCTATAGGGAATTGCAGCTAGTGACAGGGGCCTAGCTGGTGCCCGGGAGCAAGCAAAGCTCCTACCGTTCCTTCAGGGTCTCCAGAGCTTCTAGCCATAGGTCAACCTGGGACCATGCTACCTTTCATGGTCCCACAGACAAACAGAAACAGAAGGGTGTATGTACAATGAAGAGAGGCACAGCAGGAGACTCGAGGGTAGTGAGCAACAGTGTGATGTGAGTAGTGAGAGATGCCACCTGAGACCATGGTGGGGTCCTGGCCTGTGCTGCCACTGGGGGTCATGTCTGGGGCCACAGCCTTGTAGCAGCAGGGGTCTGTTACCACCAGAGCTAGGCAGACACCTCTGGTCTGGTCTGCCACCAGAGGGCTTATTAATGTCTGAGGGTCGTGCAGAACTGGCCCCACCACCCTCACCTGGACATTGTGGGAGAGCTGGCACTGGGAGCAAGAGAGCTGACCCTCCCACCCTCAGCCACCTGCAGTACTTAAGGTAAGTGGCTGCACATTGCAGAAGCTGCAAGTAAGCCAGTCCCAGGAGAATGAGAGTGGGAAAGCTAGTCCAGCCACTGTCTCCCATGCAGTGCCATTAATAAGGGTGAGATACCCTCCTCCCTCCTTGCCCCTCACCACCTGCAGCATGTGGGAGACCTGGCTATGATGGGGTCATGAGAGCAGGAGAGCTGGCCCTGCCCCTCACCTGCTACAGCACTCAGGACAGCAGGCCCTGCACCTCACTGAGCAGCAGAGTCCAGCTGAGCCTGATGGTAGGAGCAAGGGTGGACCAGCCCTGAGGGTGTGAGCATGGGAGAGCTGGCCCTGCAGTTTGTCTGCACTGTAGTAGCATTGTGAGTAAGAGAAGAGATCTCCCCTTGCCTCCTACCACCTGTGGCAGGCAGTAGAGCTGCCCCTGCCCCTCACCTGCTGGTAGCATTCAGGAGAGTGGGCCCTGAACCTTGCTTAGGCATCACAATAGAGCTGGCCCTGGATGTGGGGGTTGCAGGTGAGCTGGCCCTGAGGGTGTGAGTGCAGGAGAACCCTCTTTGCTTCTTGTCTACTTGGAGGAGGTGATGGGAAGAGAAGCCCCCTCCCCTCCCTCATCCCTCACCACATATTGCAGGCAGAATATCTGGCCCTGGGGTCACGAGATTGAGAGAGCTGGCCATGTCCCTCACTAGCTGCAATCCTCGTGAGAACGGGCCCTGCACCTCACGGGAGCAGCAGGGTAGAGCTGGCTCTGGATGCGGAGTTGCAGATGAACCAGCCCCCAAAGCAGGCGCGCAGAGGAGCCACATACCTCTTGGACCCAGATCCAGGGCTTTGAATTGCCCCACCCTAACATCTTCCCTATTGAAGAACTGCTGGAGTGCATGAAGGGGCCAGTCCCACAGATCCAAAACTACAGGATCTCCATGACACAGGTCAGCAACAGGATATCTGAGAGGAGTCCAGTGAGGATCCAGTACTGATAGAGTTACAGAAGCCAGAGCCCTCAGACCAGACCAATGAGTCTTCGCTGTGAACATTCACAAGCGGAGAAGTGTGGACAAAAGGGTAAACTGTGGGGCACACTCTAGCTTCTACAATAAGATTTATTTGTCTCTGTTGGTGGGGAGGTTGCAAGGGTGGTGGGTGGGCATGAGGGGAGCAGGAGATGAATGGGATTGGAGTGCATGATGTGAAAGTCACAAAGAGCCAATAAAAAGTTGAAAATTTTGTTTTACAACTTTTATTCCATTAGGTACCACTAAGGCCCAAGTATTGCGAGTTTGGTGCCTTTCTGTGAAGATGTTAGATGACAGCAGTGGATTGAATCTGGGGACAGACCCAGGGCCTGTCTGCCACAAACATCCGCAGGCTCTCAGATCCAGACGGAATTAGAATAGGACAGAATAGAGCGGAACGGACTATCAGCAGAATCCTGCCCCCGTCGAATGCCCTCTCCTTTGACTATGAGCAGAGCCCGTACCCCTTCTCTCTCACCTACCACATTTCTCCATCCACTCCCCCTCATTGCCTCAAACAAGCCCCCTTGTCCCCATAGCAGGGCCTTTTCTCTTGCAGCCACCTGCCTGGTCTGCTGCCTCCTTACGCAATCGCCTGCTGGAAGAGATGTCTCTCCCGGCAGGTCACCTCATCGCTGCCTTTCATCATTCTGACTTTACGAACAGCCTGACTGCTGTGTATTCCTAGACCATGTTCATTGTCTGTTTCCCTATGACAGGGTACGGGCCCTTCCCACCATCTGTTGCCTTTCCAGTTCTGTGAAAAAATATTGAGACGAAAAGCAATTCCAAGTTACAATCCATCGCTGCCAGGAAATCAAGGTGGGAACCCGAAGCAGCTAGCGGCATCATAACCCGTCAAGAGCAGAAAGCAATGAATTCGTGCAGGTTTGAGCTCAGCTCAGTTTCTCTACTCTGATACAGCCGATTTGGAGCTGCGTCTTCCCACATTAACAAAGGCTTCAAGACAATCAGTCACAGGAACCTCATCCAGACAATCCCTCACTGAAATACTCTTCCCAGGTGATGCCGCCCTAGGTCAGGTTGACAAAACCAACACCCACCAGTGTGTCCCCGGGATTGATATCCACATTAGATGTCTATAAGCAATGAACAAATTAACTAATTTCTCCTCTTCGGTGCTGTTGGCTTCTTGGCTGCACACTGCTTCGGTTATTATTCCCTTTGTTCACTCAGGAGTCTCCTCCACCTCCAATGTCCAGGAAGATATTACCTTCAGCCTTTACCCTCAACCTCCAGTTGGGACACCAGCTGAAAGGACCAAAAATGGTCTCTAGAACGTCTGTTCTGCAGAGATTTTAACAACTTTCCTTTTATTTGTTCCTCCAGCACATTTCTATTATGTGACCAGCAGATGGCAGCAAAGGCCGTCCTTCTGATAACAGCCTCCATGAAAATGTTTCCTGGCCCTGGACTAAAATGTTTCCTGGCCCTGGACTGCTGCCAGTCTCTAGCAGGGTTTGTTGGCTGGTGGAGCCTGCCTAAACGCCGTGTTTACACTCCTCCTGAATAAACAAAAGATGTCCCAAGTCCTAGGTCCAGGAACAGAGAAGTGGGTGGTGCAGGTGTTGGCAAGAAAGCACTGACTCGTTTTTTGCAATTCCCAGGTCTGAGTTTGATTCCCATTGCAACCCTTTCCTCTTGTGCGTCTGGGACAATTATCATAGACTGCTGTGCCTCGGTTTCCTCATCTATATACTGATGGAATTATCCCCATAGTACTACATGTTTCCCATAGCTCTCTCCTCAATATGTCAGCTCAGTGATCAAGGCTTGTCCTACAGTCATTGCCCCTCACTCTTTTCAGTGTCTGTTGACTGGCTGACTGACTACATGGTGTATAGAATGTACAGTAAATGGTCACTGAGCATCAGCTGTGAAGATGATGTCATGATGGAGATGATGATATCAAATAAGGGATGGCATGGTAACCATGGTGTCATGGTGAACATGATGTAAGGATGAAGAAGTCATGCTGAGTATAATGGTGTCATGGCTGAAGATTAGAGTGCTCTGATAAAGCAATGTCATTCTGAGTGACAGTGATATAAAGTTGTTAGTGTCATTGGGTTGTTTGAATGAGAATGGCCACCATAGACTCATAGGTTTGAATATTTGATCCTCAGCTGGTGGGACTGTTTGGGAAGGATTAGGAGGTGTGGCCATGTTGGAGGAGGTGTGTCACTAGAGAAACTTGGAGGTTTCAAAAGCCCATTCGTCTCCTGTTAGCTCTCTGGGTTATGATATGAGCACTCAGCTACTGCCCCAGTGCTATGCCTGCCACCATGCTCCCTACTGTGATATGATGGTCACAAACTCTACCTCTCTTTGAGACTGTGAGCCCCAACTTTAACAAGGTCGTGATGTTTGGTCACAGCAATAGAAAAGTAACTAAGACAGTCCTTAGGATGATGATGTCACAGAAAGGCTATGACATCATTGGTGACTATAGTGGTGTCGTTTACTGACAATGTCCTGAGAGGATGGTGACATTGTGAAGATGCTGAGAACATGATGCTGTCATCTAATATCACGCATCAATGGTCGTGAAACCCACTGGTGCACTGAAGGCTCCTGCAGCTCCTTCAGCCCAAGGATCCCCGCCTCCCATCTCTGGGCAGCAGATCCCAGTTCCTGCTGAGTACTGCCAAGCTCCACACACAGAGACAGCGCCCTCCTCTGGGCCTTCAAGCTGGGCTCAGACACAGGCAGGAGTGACCTTCTGAGGAATAGAGTCTGGTTTTGAGGGATATTCTTACTGGTTGTGGCTGCCACCTGACCCTCTCCTTCTGGAGAAGTACAGAGGACCAACACTACCCAGCTCAGTGGCCCGGGGGTCTCTAGCCTCTGAGATGCATCTGCTGACATTTCCAAATTGAGCCCCTGGCCTAGTAACTCCTTGTACCAGAAAACCTTTCCTATAGAGAATTAGACAGGACTCTTCCCAAGGCCTCCACTCCCCTCCTCCATCCCCAGCTCCTCTCTCTCTCACTCCTCTCCTCCACCCCAGCTCCTCTCTCTCTCACTTCCCTCTCCTCCACCCCAGCTCCTCTCTCTCTCACTTCCCTCTCCTCTGCCCCTTGTCACATCCTACTTCCCTCCTTCACCCTCCCCAACCCTCCCCATCACCTTCTTCACCTCTGCACCCTCCTCCACTCCCCTCCTCCTCCACCCTCTGTTCCCCGCTCCATCCCATCCTCCCCAAACCCCTCCACTTCCTCCTTTACACCCTCCCTCCACCATCCACCTCCCCCCAACCCCTCTATTCACACACTCTGGCTCGACTGACTTGGCGTGCTGCGAACCTTCCCTCCTTGGTACTGAGACCCCAGCGCCGACTTCTCCCTGGTGCTGCCCATTGTGTACTTCTGACTGTGTCTAGGTTGTGTGAAGCTCAAGGCAGCGTCTGAGGTAGGAGGACCCCACACGAACCAGAGACGCTGTGCTAGCAGGCAGAGTGACCCTTGAAGAGCCAAGCATTCCATCCAGTGTCTCTGGTCACCTTTACACAAGTTAACCGACCTCTCTGATCCACACAGCGTCTTCTCACAAAGAAGAGAAGCAGGGCCAAGAACAAAATGAGGAGGAGTTGCAAAACTCCCGGGTGACTAGGATTGGCGTTTATTTCAGGAGATACGGGTTCCACACTCCCTCTCCCCTTCCGGTCCACCAGAGGCACACGCATGCGCACATCACAGCAGAATGGGCAGCCCAAATAACACAAAGACAGGCCTCTATCAGTGGTATTTAAAGAAGAAAGGGGTGCCATTCGCTGAGATGGGTCCAAAAGGCCCTGCGCCTTCTGGGTTGACCAAAATCAGATGGCTTGGTCCTGCCTCTGGCTCAAGCTGAGCACACGAGCCGCTGCCAGGAAGACTACCCCAGTGAGCAGCTCAGAGACAAAGCTAATCCAGCCGAGGGCCAGGGACCAGCCAAAGCGTATGTCCACCTGATCCAGCAGGGCCCTCTCCTCCAAGAGGCATACTGCCTCTCGGAAGGCAGCTGCGGAGTACGCGATATAGATGCTGATTCCAGTGAGGGTCACCATGGCTGCAGGGAAAAACCGGGACAGTCATTCAGAACCTCCTGACCTGCCCCTCATCCCAGTCTTCGCCCTCGTCCTCGCCCTCGCCCTCACCCTCGCCCTCCTCCTCCTCCTCGTCCTCCTCGTCCTCCTCGTCCTCCTCCTCCTCCTCCTCGTCCTCCTCGTCCTCCTCCTCCTCCTCCTCCTCCTCCTTCTCCTCCTCTTCCAATCAGTTCCCTCCTGCACCCCCTCCTCTTCTTTCCTCCACCCCCTCAGCTTCCTTTTTCCCTCTTCTTTCAACTCCTCTTCCTCTCACCTCCTTCACCCGCCTCCCCTCCTCCTTCTATCTCCTTTATAAATGAGAAGTCCTGGAAAGAAGCTTTGTCTGCAATGGCTGATTAAGACTTCGATGATGTAGAGGTTTGTCCCAATCAAAGGGCTTAGCAGGCTATCAGAGAGCAAGCCAGCCCTAGAGCAGCCTTCTCCCCATCTTACTAAAACTCACCTACCCAAAGGTACCCACCGACGGATTTGAAAAGTGTCTTCACTTACAACATTCTTTATTCATTGCTATAAAACATTCCATGAATTTCTACTTCATTGGAACGTGATATTTATGAAGACCAGAGACCTGAAGCTATTTTCCTAGGCCATGGTCACTAATATTCAGCTCCAGAAAAAAAAAAAAAAAAGCCTTCTATTCTTTTAATGTAAGAGCTGGGTTTTCTTCACATACACCTCTGTCTCCTTCTCTTCCCCCTCCCTCCCCCTCCCTTCCTCTCCCTCCTCTGCCTCCCTCACTTCCTCCTCCCTCTCCCCTTTCTTCCCTCCTCGTCCCCTTCTCCCTCTGTTGTGCAAGACTGTCCTCCCAGCCAGACTGCTGCCAATATCAGGAGTTCTGTGGGCCTGGAGGGTCTTAGGGCCCTCACCTAAGTATCTAGCCGCCACCATTATATGCATTTCTACCCTAATTTGTTGTGGACTTGGGGGAAGAGCTAGAGGAGATGGGGAGGAGATGAAAGGGGTAGGTTTCATCTACACAGCCACAGGGAGTCATGACACATGCTGGGTGGGTTCAGGCCTTCCAGGGTGGCTGCTTTAAGGTCATCTATGCCCTGCCTGGAACCCCTCACCCACTGCTCTGTAAGTAAGCCTCATAAACTCATAGGTTCCCCTGGTGAACTTCCATTGAATCATACCTCATTGGGACTCGAGAAGGAGGGAAAGATGTGGTTTACACCTTTTCTAAAGAGAAATTTTAGCAACACCCTCCTGTCTCCTCCCCTACCTCCTTCCCATTCCACACACACACACATGCACACATGCACATGCACACGTGCTTGCACAGACATACACACCCCTACCTTTACCTTCCCCTCTTTTCCTCTCTCCCTATCTCTGCTCCCCTTACCTGTTCCTCTTCCCAGCCAGGGGTCCCCCATCACTCTCCCTGTCTGTAGAGGGTCTGTAGGTCTTTGCTGAGGCAGACCCCTGCCTGCTGCAGCCCCCTCTCCTCCCTCCTACAAGAGGGAACAGTTCCTAGTCCTGGCTAATTCCGGATGAGCTTGAGTAGAACATGACCCTGTGACTTCACGGCTTCACAGCCCACCTCAGCCCGGGTCATAGTTACAGCTTTCCCTTTGGGTCTCTCTTCAGGCTGTGAGTCCTGGAGGGTGATCTCCAAGCCTCTTTCCCCTGGCACACAGTAGGTTTCCATAAGATATTGATTCATTGCTACACGGTCCAGGATGGTGGCAACTGGACACACCTGAGTTGTTATTTTGTTTCAGTTTTGCAGTGTAGGGCCTTGCAATGCTAAGCAGATGCTCTTACTGAGCTTCTGCCTTGCAGCCCCTTATGTGGCCTTTCACTCTGAAGTCTCATTAAATGAACAACTCGGTCCTATGGCGCCAGTCATAGAAGCTGGATTGTGCCACCATCAGTCTTACCTGAGGGGACTGATGTGAGGATTGGCTGGTGAGTAAATCTCCATAGCCAAGCTTCACATTATCTGTACCTTCCTTGATTTTCCTCTTCTAAAGTTCCCAAGGAGTCACCTTTCTCCTGTGAGTGCATGTGTGTGTGTGCATGCATGTGTATGCATGTATGTGCATATGTGCATGTGTGTGCAAGTATGTGTACATATGTGTGCAAGTGTGTGTATGTGTATATGTATGTGTATTGTGTGAGTGCTTGCATGTGCATGTGTGATGTGTACATGTGTCAAGAAGACATCCTGTCTGTCACTCACCACCTAATCCTCTTGAGACAGGCTCTCTCACTGACCTTGGAGCCAAACTGGCAGTCAGCCCCCACTGTGTCCACTCTTGAATGCTGGGACTATGTGCATTCTTACAATCTTGCCTGCGTTATTCCATGGTTTGGGAGATCTGAACCTGGCTTCTCTTGCTTATGTAGCAAATGTTCTTACATGCTGAGCCATCTCCTAGGCCTCTGTCTTTCTTTCTTTTGTTTTAATTCAGGGAGTCAGAGGGCACCCATTTGGGCTGTAGGTCCCACTTACCCAAAGCCTGTAGCCAGCCACAGGAAACAGAGTCTGCCTGCCTGGTTGATTTAGTTTGGTTTGATTTAAGTAAGTATGGGTTTAGGTTTTTGGAGGGTGTGGTTTGGATGTGGGTTTGAGAGGTATGGTTTGATTTGGTATTGTTTTATGTTTGCAAGAGTTACACTGTACGGTATTATCTGGATTTCAGCTTGAGATCAACACTCAGCCTCCTACGTGTTGGGACAATAGTGTATACCACCATGTCCTGATGTGTGTCACCTTCTCACAGCAAACCTTGTGCATTTTCACAGTGTGATGCCCACAGCTGTGACGTGTGTATATGGAGTAGCTTAAGAAACTGCTGAATACATGGGTCATCTCACACAACTACCTTTTATGGTGAAACACATAAAATCTACCCTCTCAGCCACCCTCAAGTGCAGGGTATATGGGTACATGGACTATGGGTGCTGACTGTAATCATGAGAATGGACAATAGGCTCCTCCTGAACTTATTACGCCTGATAAATGAAACCAAAGGCCATTCAACCATCGTGTCCCCAGACCCATCTGCTGCTTCTACTTGTGGTTCTGTTCTGTCTCACCATGAGCTCTGCTTACTGAAAACCTGCAGCCAAGTGAAGCCATGTGCAATGTGTCCTTCTGTACCCTGTCAGTCAGATTTCCCACATCAGAACTGCTACTCAGCGAAAAGGGAGCAAAGGCAGCAGGAGCCAGGGTCTCTTAGCCCACAGCTCCAAACCGGAAGCCAAGACCGTCACTGTGGGACCAGACAGAGGTGGAAGACACAGCTTTGCAGCAAGATGCTGGGGATAACTCCCAAGGCTGTGTCCCGTCCCCTCCTTCTCTTCCTTTCCCGGAAGAGATCTGGGGAGCTTAAGGCTGTAAACCACTGCCCCTTCCAGCTACTGTCACAGTGAGGGGAAGGGAGCCCTTAGAGGAGCTGAGACTTGCCCCTAAAGAGGGTCACAGCACAGCACTCACCATCAGTCACCATCAGTACAGCTGTGGAGCCTAGGCCCCGGGCATGTGTACACCTACCTCCAAAGAGAAAGAGGGTCCCAGTGAGCAGCAGTAGGAGGTGAGCTCGGAGGAGGAAGCTCAGGAACCCGGTCATCCCCCCAAACACCATCACGATCAGACTGAGTGGCAACAAGATCACAAATGTCCCGTGCATAGCTAAGGAGAAGCGGGGACAGGTACAGGGGTTACTAATAGCTAGCATTCAGTCACTTACATATGTTTACCGCGTACACACAGTAGCAGATCTACACAACTACTTCTAGTGGTAGTTAAGAACAACGGAGACTCCTGAATGCATGGTTTGAATTGTGAGCATCTTTGCACTTAGTCTCTGTAACCCCTAGAGGGCATTATTGTATTATTTACTTATTCTCTCAGTGCAGACTCAAGAGCCTGCTAGTCTAATGAGTATGCAAATGAACAAATAAGTCTAGGAGATAAACACCACTAGGGCTCCTGGAAAATCTAGTTTCCTTCTAGCTGAGGACAGTGACAAGTGGTGAGCAGGTGAGTGAATGGGCAGAGATGGTGGAGAAAGGACAGCTTATAAAAGCCCCTATACCTGGAGCTGGAGAGATAGCTCAGTGGTTTAGAGCACCTGTTGCTCTTGCAAGGGACCTGGGTTTGATTCCCAGCTGTAAGAAATTAATTCATTTTTTAAAACATACAAAGCCAGGCGTGGTGGCACACACCTTTAATCCCACCCCTCGGGAGGCAAAGGTAGGCGGATCTCTGCGAGTTCAAGACCAGCCTGGTCTACAAAATGAGTTCCAGGACAGCCAGGGCTGTTAAACAGAGAAATCCTGTCTTGAAAAACAAAAACAAAACAAAAACCTTACACCTATATTCTGCCTCTGCCTGGCCCTGTCCCAAAATTACAGACACATCATAAATTCAAGGCACATGACTTATTTTATCCTGAGAGGGGGCATGGATCTAATCTCATCTCATACCCCAAAAGGGATTACATACCCAAAATCCTTGGTGACCTTAACAATAAAACATTAATTCAATACAGGGGCCAGAGAGATGGCTCCATGGGCAAAAACTCTGGCCACATCAGCCTGAAGATGGAAGGAGCAAGCTAACTGTACAAAGTTGTCCTCAGGTCTCTCTGCGTGGGCTATGCTATACCTGTTCACACACCACACACAAGAGTGACTTTAAAACTGTCATACAGGTAGTCTCTGACTGTGATCTGGGGGTTCAACTGTAAAAATTGTACACTGGGTGGAAATTACCCTTTCAATTCTGACCTTTTATTGAATCCTAGAGATTCAAGCTGAGATTGTCACCCTGTGCCACGAGCTCTTTACTCACTAGGCCATCTCCTCAGCCTCTCCCCCAGGACATATTACATTCAGCAGATGAATAGATGCTGTCTCCTAGGAGCCCAGCTCCATGGTCCAGAGACAAAGATGAATAGCTCACAGATAGTACCTCCTGTGGATGAGCTGATAGACTGCACACAGGGATTAGCATCAAGATCACAGTGCTCTCAGAGCCACACCATTATCAAAAGCCATTAAGTCAACAATCTCAACCACCAGGCACACACCAACACTGAAAGGAACTGGAAGGCGTGTGTCCCTCAATTGTCTAAGGATTGGCTAAGCACTGGCTGCCCACATTCCCACCCCCAGGGCTCCAGTGTCTGCTCTAACATCTGAAAGCCCAGAGGCCATAACAAGCTGGGGGTTAGCTTTGCAAACCTCGGTTTTCTCATCTGTCAAATGGAGAGCCAACAAGTAGCCCATCCTCTGAGCCTGAGCGAGTTGAGGACTCACTACATGAAAGGAAAAAACAGTCATGGAGGGGCTGGGGAGATGGTTCTAACCACTAAGCACCTGTTGTACAAACATGGGGACCTGAGTTTGAAACCTTAGCACATGGGAAAGTGGGTACAACAGCAGCATCTGTAACTTCCGTACTATGGATGTGGAAAGATGGATTCTCTTTGGCTTGTTTTGATTTTCAAGACAGGGTTTCTCTGTGTAGCTCTGGCTGTCCTGGAACTCACTCTGTAGACCAGGCTGGCCTCAAACTCAGACACTTCACTGCCTCTGCCTCCTGAACATTGAGATTAAAGGCACAGTATAAAAGCTCAGAGGATGGTTCTGGGCATGTGGCTCTGTACACTGCTTGCCTATCATTCAGGGAGCCCAGAGCTCCAAACCCAGCACCAAGTAAAACTAGGCATAGTTCTCAAAATAATTTTAAGGGCTGTGTGTAGCACACTGAAGAGATGACTCAGCAGTTACTAGCGTCAGAAGCTCCTTCCTCCAGAGGAGCCAGATTTGATTCTAAGCACCCAGTGGCAACACTCCAGCTCTAAGGGGGCCCAACATTCTTTCCTGGCCTTCATGAGCACTGCACACAGGGGTTACATAGACATAACATACATACACACATTAATAATAATAATAATAATAATAATAATAATAATAATAATATCTCAAAAACAAACTATTTAAACCAGGCATTGTGGTGCATGCCTATAATCCCAGTAGTTGGGTGGTAGGGGCAGAAGGATCAAAAATTCAAGGTCACCCTCCGCTATACAGTGCATGCTTGGCCCACCTGGGCTACTAGAGACCCTGCCAAACCAAAAAGCACTAGGGATTTATTTGCTAAGTTTTAGAGTCAAGGTATTAGAACTCATGGTCCTCATCCCCACTGCAGGGGGTGGCCCTGCCTCTCAGCAGCCACTTTGGGGCAGCAGGCAGCATTGGCTTAGGCCGCTCCACCGCAGGTTTTCCCTCTGCCTCTTTCTCTTCTCTGTGCTTGTCCTCGTGTAAGGACACTCACTCATCATGGACCTTACAGCCCATTCCATTAACCCAAGAGGACCTCAACTTGAGATCCTCAACTACATCCACAGTGTTACTCCTCCCAAATAAAGTCAGTCATTTACCGATTCTGAAGCTGAGGGCATGGGCATATCTTTTTAAAACGTATTCACTTAGTGTGGGGATGGCATGCCATGGCATGCATGTGGACATATGGTGACAGCTTTGTGGGGCTGGGTTTCTCCTTCCACCTTTTTGTGGTGTTGTGGTTTGAATATGAACTAGTCCCCACAGACCCGTGTGTTTGAACACTTTGTCCCCAGCTGGAGGCAATGCGTGGAAAGATTGTGGGACCTTTGGGAAGAGGGGCTCTGCCGGAAAATGTACATCACAGAGGTCCAGCAGGCTTTGAGGGGTTATAGCCTGGCCCCCTGGGTTAGTCAGGGTTTCTAGTCCTGCACAAACATCATGACCAAGAAGCAAGTTGGGAAGGAAAGGGTTTATTTGGCTTACTTCCACATTGCTGTTTATTACCAGAGGAAGTCAGGACTGGAATTCAAGCAGGTCAGGAAGCAGGAGCTGATGCAGAGGCCATGGAGA
>NW_022196894.1:4805910-4816899 GCF_008632895.1 Mastomys coucha
TAGCTATGGTGATCATGGTGTCATTACGTTATAGATGGCTGTATGGTATCATTATAGATCTGAGTATTATACTGGCTGTGGCTAGGATAAGTGTCTCCAAAGCTTGGTCTCCAGCCTGGTACTGTCAGGAGGTGATGAGAACATTGGGATCTGGGGCCTGGAGTGAGGCCGGAAGTGGATGGAAGTGTGCCTTCCAACAACACTGCAGGAGCCTGGTCTCGTCTCATTCTTACATCCTGGCTGTAAGAATGTAAGGGAGCTGTTTTGCTCAGCCAAGTGTCTCCACCACATTGTGTCACCACAGCCCCAAAATGATGGGCCCAACTGAGAGCAGCACAGTGCGACCTTGGAATCCATGAGCAAAAATAAACTTTCTGTGCTTATGAGTCAAACAAGTCAGGTGTCCTCTTAAGGGAACACTGACTAATCGAGCTGAGGAATGACAGCAAACAGCAGTGCAAGGCTGTAACACTGTGTAACTGTAACACTGTAACACTGTATAACTGTAACACTGTGTAACTGTAACACTGTGTAACTGTAACACTGTGTAACTATAGCACTGTAACACTGTAACACTGTGTAACTGTAACACTGTAACACTGTGTAACTGTAACACCGTGTAACTGTAACACTGTAACGCTGTAACACTGTGTAACTGTAACACTGTGTAACTGTAACACTGTAACACTGTGTAACTGTAACCCTGTGTGACTGTAACACTGTGTAACTGTAACACTGTAACAGTGTGTAACTGTAACACTATAACACTGTGTAACTGTAACACTGTAACAGTGTGTAACTGTAACACTGTAACACTGTGTGACTGTAACACTGTGTAACTGTAACACTGTAACGCTGTAATGCTGTGTAACTGTAACACTGTGTAACTGTAACACTGTAACACTGTGTAACTGTAACACTGTAACACTGTGTAACTGTAACACTGTGTAGCTGTAACACTGTAACACTGTGTAACTGTAACACTGTGACACTGTGTAACTGTAGCACTGTGACACTGTGTAACTGTAACACTGTGACACTGTGTAACTGTAACACTGTGACACTGTGTAACTGTAACACTGTGACACTGTGTAACTGTAACACTGTAACAGTGTATAACTGTAACACTGTATAACTGTAACACTATAACACTGTGTAACTGTATCACTGTAACACTGTGTAACTGGCATGGCCATTCCTCCATGCAGCTTAATGTTCTAGGCATATTAATCTTTTCTTCTTACAGGCTCCATAATTTTCCTTTACATTGTGTATACACATAAATATCTTCTCATCCGCCAACCAACTCCCCAAGGCTTTTCCCCCACAGCTTCAAACAAGCATGGTAAACCTCATCCTAGAGACATCACAGAGATCATACAAGTTGAATCGACATTTTAAGATTTTTAAACATGAGATTGGCTTTCTGTAGGTGCCCCAGAAAGGCTGCCTTCATACCCAAGCCTTCACACTCCCAAGGTGTTGAGGTCCTGCATTAGTCAGCTTTTCATTGCTGTAGCAAAACATCTGGTTGAGAGAAAAGCAAAAAGAAAGGTTGCTTTGAGCTCAGAGTTTCCAAGGCTTCACATTCTGTGCTCACCAGGCTTCCTGGCCCTCGGGCTGGTGACAGGGTAGAACTGCCAGAGCAGAAGAAAGCTACTCATCTCTAAGTAGCCAGGGAGAGATGGAGTGGTGGTGGGAAAGGCCAAGGACAGCCACTTCCTCCAACCAGCTCCTCCTAAAGTTCATCAGCTCAAATTCATCCACAGACTCAGCCATGGATACAGTCAGTGCCACTCAGTGTCCTCTCTGCTCTTGCCACCCAGTCACCTCTCCACAGTCTGAGACTATGAGAGGGGATTTCATATCCAAAGCAGGACAAACTGTGGGGCTCTGGCCTCTCTCACTCTCTGCACCCCACCTTGCCTGCAGCACCACTCTGAGGAAATCACACATTATTTCCCTGCTATGCCCAGAGCTTTGTGACATTGTGTGTTTTATGTCCCCTCTGGTTCCACCCCCACTCTTCCATTCTCGTTTCGCCTCCAGCTTCATTTTAATTTTCCACACGACTGCAGTGCCCATTTCCCGAATGCCAGGAAACCCAGTCTGGTGATATTTTTTCCCCCTAACCTCATCTTCTCAGAGGTAGCCAGGCCAGGCCTCCAACCTCAGTCAGCCTCTGCTGCCAGCCTGTTTTGCTAGGAAAAGCATTTGACCCTCTGAGTCCTCGTCTGACCAGCTTGACCATGGTCACCTACTCAGAAGAGACAGAGCTGAAGATGGATCTGGAAAGATCAGACGTACCTCTTAGAAGCACATTCTAGCCCACCATTCAGAATCATGGGATTTCTGGCTCTCTCTGGAACATACTGACCCAAACCTATCTCTTGTCTTTGCTTACTTATCCTCTTCAAAGTCTCTTGCCTGAGGCAGTATAGCTTGAAACTCTGGCCCCGAGTGGTGTGTGTGTGTGTGTGTGTGTGTGTATGTGTGTGTGTGTGTGTGTGTGTATGTGTGTGGTGTGGTATGTGTCTGTCTGTGTGTGTGTATGTTTACATGTTCATATACGTCCAAGTCTGAGTGAACCTGTATGGTGTATACATAGAGGCCAGAGGTCAACCTCAGGTGTCATTTCTAAGAGCATCATTCAGTTCGGTTTCAAGACAGTCTCTAGCTGGAATTCATAACTCAGCCGTCTAGACAAAGAACCTCAGATCCACCTGTCTTTTGACCATCCACCTACAAGTTCTGGGGTGACAAGCATGTGCCATAGCTGATGGGTTTTTTTCAGGGGGCTTATGAATTTTGGGTTGGTTTTGGCTGTTGTTTGGACTGGGTTTTGCAGGGTCTGGGTAGTGAGCTTGAGTCCCATGCTTTCATGGCAGGCCAGCTTCCCAAGCCTATGGTCTTGTACATGCATTGCACTAAAACGTGGCTCAGAACAGCAGCGTTCCAACAGAGGGGAAGTAAACTGCCAGCGTTCAAGTCCCAAACCTGCCAGCCATTATACAAATGTAAGTCAGCTACCTGCTGTGTACCATGTTTTCTCACCTACAACACTGAGTATGATAATAATAGGTATGATATTGGTATAGGCTGTCTGTGGTGGAGATTAAATCAGTTGATATGTGTGAAGAGATAAGACCAGTGTTTGGCCCAGAGAAGCCAATATCTGATGATATTCAATGCCAGACAGTCCAATGCTAGTGTGAAAGAAATACATACTAAATGAACCATTGGATCATGATGGGGAAATGGCTCATGGGTGAAATGCTTGCCTTGCAACCATGAGGGCCTGAATTCAAAACCCCAGCACCCAAACTAACACCAGGTATGGCAGCACCCACTGGTAACCCTGTAGATTGGGCAGGGGGGAAATCTGGTCATGGGGGCTTACTACCAGGTGTCTAGTTGAAATAGTAAGCTCCAGGTACAGCGAGAGACCCTATCTCAAAAAAATAAGGTATAAAGTTATAGAGGAAGAAACCCAACATCCACCTTTGGCCTCCACAAGTATATGACTAACATGTACATATGCACACACACACACACACACACACACACACACCACATACACACATGCACACACAAAAACATTCTTTTTTAAAAATTTTATTATTGTGTTGTGCATGCATGCATATTATTAGAGAGACCATGTCTCTGTCATATCTGATCACATGTGTCATATCTGCATATGCATATATCTGCATATATGCATGTAGGGCTCAGAGGATCCCTTTGTGGAGTCAATTCTCTCTTACCATGTTTCCATGGGTTCCAGGGACAAAACCCAATCTATAGGCTTGCACAGCAAGCACCCACTAAGCCAGCCTACCAGCTTCCAGAAATCTCTAAAATAAACAAATCTCTAATTACTAGTTCCATTTTACATTAAACATTTAGGCATTAATTGAGCTCCTACTGTATACAGATCCTATCCCTGGATCTTTGCATATAGGATCTCATTTCCTCCCAGAAGAACCCACTTAAAGGCACGGGTGACTGCTAAGAATATACATAGGTAGATAATTGCAGTCAAGAGTCCCCACTTTTTATCCCTTGTTTTTAAAGGGCTTGATGCCATTTCTGCACCTATATTAAGAGTGACCACAAGGCCTGGCATAGTGACACACACCAATCTTGACTGGGGAGGAAAACAATTAAATAAATAAATAAATAAATAAATAAATAAATAAATAAATAAATGGTGTCAGCCTGGCCAATCACCATACAACATCTTTTTAGCTTCATGCAATTGGCTCAACACACAGGTACATGACTCGATCTAGCCCAATAGGATACCTGACTGGAAGTTTCAGCAGTGCAGAACCCCTCTCTGCTGGGCTGCAGGACTCAGGTCCAAACAGACCCCCTTCCAAAGTGAAGCTCACAGGAGGAGGAAAAGAAAGGGAGCCCCAGAGATCCCAACACACTGGACCGCCTCAAAAAACGTGGTCCAGCCATTCCTCCTCTTTAGGTTGGCATAATCTGTATTTCTGTCATTTGCTACAGAGAGACTCCTGACTGACAACCCTAGTCTGCTCAATGTCCATTGGGCTCATTGAGAGAGCTAAGTGGTAACCTCCTTGCCCCCAAAAGCATTTCCCTAGAGCGAATTTGAAAGCCAGATAAATACTCAAGCCTGATTATCAAGACTCTGCTACTAAGGAGCATGTCCCCTGGATGCCGAACTGATTGGCTTTCGCTCAGGAAGAGTCTGGATGTAAAATTATCTAAATCTGGTTGGCCTATGAGCATGTCTTTGGGGTGAGGTGTCTTGATTGTTGGTTGAGGTGGGAAGATCCACCCTGCATGTAGAAGGCATCATTTCATTATTTCATGCAACATGCCCTGGACAATATGAAGCAGAGAAAATACAAGCATGAATGCAAAATTCCATCCATCCCTCTTTGCTATTGACCATGGCCCCAATTATGTTCCTCATAATAGTAGACTGTAAACTAGAACTGCTGCCTAAGTTGCTTTTGTCAGGGAGTTTTGTCACAGTAACAGAGCTCACTCTAGAGCAGATGGCTTTCTCTGTCCCCTGACTGGAAGAGGTAAGGAGTTGGGCCATCTGCTCCTGAACTTTGCAAGTCTGCTCGCGTTCCTTCTCCCAGATGGCCAAATGGAATCAACAGGCAGTGGTGATCAGGTTTGCCTGACCACTCTGCCTGTAGGGGTCAGAATGCATTCAAGTGGTCCCTTGGCAGGCTTGGGTTTTCTGCCCATCCATGCCCACCAGGATGAGCTTAGGGAGTTGACTCAGAACTCTGTTGTTGACCTGTCTCTCTGGCCAATGTAGCGGATCTTTAAATGACTGGAACATCTTTACACCATAAAGAGCTTGGACCAAACAAAATTCATTTATGGGGAAAAACCAATTCTGAGAAAAAGCTCTCTCTGGGGGTGATTTCAATGAGTGTGCAGTCCAAAGGGGCAGCTTGCCCTCATTCCTGGCTAATACAATAGAGTTAACAACAGCCCCAGCTCCTATCTGTAACCAAGCACCCGCCACCCTGGACTTATTAAAGGCAACTCCCAAATTCCGCCCTCACCACAAGTTTAGAAGGAGGCCATCAAGCGGTTCAGTGAGTAAAGTGCTTGCCATGCCTGTCCCATGGCCTGAGTGCATCCCCAGATAAAGGTTGGAAGAACCAGCTCATGAGGTTGTCCTTTCATCTACACACAGACATCACACACAATAGTAGTAAACGGAATTTTTAAAGCTCTCTGTGCAATAGGGAGATTTTAAAGAAGATTAGAAGGAAGATAGTTTCTACTCTCAGTGTGAGGGAGCTGAGACCCAGCCGGTCAGAGGCGAGGCCTAAGGCCACACCCAAAGCTGCTGCCTGGACTTACAACCCAGGTGAGGAGCTGGCTGAGTGCAGCTAAGAATCTGCCTGCTTCTCAGGCTCGGGGGGACAAGTAGGCCATGGCAGCAGCAAGCTGAGAGGAAAGCCGGCCCCGGGCCAACAATGTGGATGTGAATCCAAAGGGATCTAAGCAGGACAAGGTGACTGAGTGACGTCACCAGTGTGTCACAGGTAAAAAGGAGCCTGGAAGGACAGTGAGTGACTGCTGAGAGCCAGCCCTGAGCCTGCCAAGCCCTTCTTTGAGGCACTGCACACAACACCCAAAAAGCAAAGTGGGGTCTTAACAGTGTTCACTTTGATCATGCGATGTCTTATTTTATTATTGCTGTTATTATTTTCTCCCTCAGTGCTGGGGGTAGAACCTGGGACTTAGTGCATCCTAAGCAAGTCACTGTATCTGCAGGCTGACACTGAACTCACATTGGAGTTCAGCAGTCTTTAAACATTTGGTCTTCCTGACTCAGCCTCCTAAGGGTTTTGTGTGTTTCCAATCCTGTGTTGTGCGGTCCTGACAGTGCCCTTGATGGGTTTGACATCTCATTTTGATCAGTATGGAAATGAGGCTCAGAAAGGCCAAGAAACCTACTCCAGGAGCAAGAGGGCCAGAGAAGGCACTGGGTTAGGACTAGACCCTTCTCTCCTGTACTTCAAACACAGAATTCTACATGATTCTTGAGGCAGTACTCAAACAACAGCCAAAGCACCTCTCAGTGCAGCTGGAGTACGCAGCTAGACTCCCGCCCGCCCTCCTGCACCCCTCCTCAGCTCCCACATAGGGATGACCACAGGAGAACCTCTGGCAGTAGAAACTTACACAGAGTTGTGCTGGAACTGACAATGGCCAGGTAAGATTTGGGGATTTTGTGAGCAGGTAATATTATGCTGACAATTTAAAACTGGTCAAAGTGAAAATGCAGCACAGAAAAGGGCTAGTATTATAAACACAGGGCTTTAAAATTTTTTTCAAGAGAGCTATTTGTTAAATATTTCCCAGAATGCTACTGGACTTGAGAGAAACAGTTTGGTTCCAGTCATCTATTTGTACATCCATCTATCCATTCACTCCTCCACCCATCTAGTCATTCAATCCTCCATCCATCCATTATCCACTCATCCATTTATCCAGTCATTCACCCCTCCATTCATTCATTCATCCATTCACTCATCCATCTATCTAATCACTCAATCTATCCATCCATCCATCCATCCATTCACAGACTGTTCCATTCATTCATATCTATATAATTTTGACCCATAATGTAGCTTGCATTCACTCTCATGTTTGTTCTGCAGACTTTTGCCTTGTGATCTGCCCTCTGCCAGGTTCTATGCTAAGTACTGAGAGTTCAACAATGGGCAGGATAGAGAAAATCTCTGCCTTCATGGAATGTACCGTCTAATGAAAAAGTAAGATTCTACACTTCAAAAAGCCAAATGACCCGTTCAATGAGACAGAATTTTCAAAGCTAAGCTGGTAGGTAGGAGCAGAGAGATATCAGGAAGATGTCAGGAATCAGCATGTGCAAAGTCCCATGGCAAGAAGGCATCTGACATGCATAGGGAAGACTAGGGAAGAAACAGAGAGGCGGGCTAAGGATAACTTCATAAGCCACAAGCTGTCTATCCAAGACTACCAACACCCAAGGTCTATGGACACCCATCCTCATTTCAGATCCCCTCTAGGAAACTGTACTGGCTGGTTTTGTGTGTCAACTTGACACAGGCTGGAATTATCACAGAGAAGGGAGCTTCAGTTGGGGAAGTGCCTCCATGAGATCCAGCTGTGGGGCATTTTCTCAATTAGTGATCAAGGGGGTAGGGCCCCTTGTGGGTGGTGCCATCCCTGGGCTAGAAGTCTTGGGTTCTATAAGAAAGTAGGCTGAGCAAGCCAGGAGAAGCAAGCCAGTAAGGAACATCTCTCCATGGCCTCTGTGTCAGCTCCTGCTTTCTGACCTGCTTGAGTTCCAGTCCTGACTTCCTTGGTGATAAACAGCAATATGGAAGTAAGCTGAATAAACCCTTTTCTCCACAACTTGCTTCTTGGTCATGATGTTTGTGCAGGAATAGAAACCCTGACTAAGACAGGGACCCTCCTGGACTCGGTTGCCAAGTGCAAGTCAAAAACAGAGACAACGATCCAGGCCTGGTGCTGAATATAATTCCAGCTACTCAAGGGCTGAGACATACGTGCAAGTCCAAGGCCTGACAGAGCTGCAGTGTGTGTTCAAGGTCAGGCTAGAAAACTTAGTGGCACTCTGTTTAAAATAAAAACTGAAACAAAGAAGAGAGAGACAGGGATTGAGTTCAGCGGTAGAATGTTTGCCTGTATGAACATGGCCTTGGGTTTAATACCCAGTACTGACACAGTGGTGGAGAGAAGAGAGAGGTACCAACTTCAAGCAGGTAGATGTGAGAGTCAGAAACAGTGATGGAAAGCTCTTGGCTGAGTGTCTGGGCAGCTCTAAATTCCAATAAACAAAATTACCCTCCTTTTTTCTGTCCTTCCACGGGTGCCATTCAAGCCTCTTTCCTCTTTTATATTGAGCTTCACTTCTCTAAGGAATTGTAGGCCCAGTGGAAGGTGCTAGGAAATCCAGACGGCCCTTCAGGCAGCAGGATGCTCACCTCCTCCAAAGTACCTGCTTTGAATCACTCCACACGGGTGGTGGTGGCGTACACCTTTAATCCCAGCACTTGGGAGGCAGAGGCAGGCGGATTTCTGAGTTCGAGGCCAGCCTGGTCTACAGAGTGAGTTCCAGGACAGCCAGGGCTAGACGGAGAAACCCTGTCTCGAAAAACCAAAAAACAAAAACAAAAAAACAAAAAACAAACAAACAAAAAAATCACTCCACACTCTTTCTACTGACAAGCTGGCCCTCAGACTACCGGACAAGACCTTTCATTCAGCGTTCACTATCCAAAGGTGTTTGGATGTGGTCTTGGACTCCCCCACCTTCTTTCACGAGGACTGCCACTCAAATGCAATTGCCTGTGTAGTGACTACCTCTCTCCGCAGCAAGTCCATGAGGGCCTAGAGAGCATTGCCTGGATTTGAAATCTTATTCAGTCACCAAGCTGCTTGGCGCACAGGGCTGTCGGTCGGATGAATTCTGCACACCTTAAAGTTAAAGCAAGAGTGGCCCCGCCCCCACCCTCTCAGGCCCTTTGGTCACAGGCCTCCTACCCACCGCCTCCTTGACCACTGAAGTTCAGGAACCCAGGTTTGGAGAAGAGCATCAAAACTGAGAGACTGTTCCCTCCATCCATTGTCCCCAGACTTACTGAGAAGCTGTCTGCTGGAGTCGCTGACCGTCACATTCTCCTGCCAGAAAGGGTTCATCAAAGGCGTGCAGGAGCTCTGGACTGATAGGAGGAAGGAGTTTCACAGGCAGAACCCTGGAATTCTCCCCCTCCCCCAAAGCCGCCCTAGATGTCTCCCGCCCAAGAAAGCAAGGGGGTGTTATGCACTTGTAAGCTGGGCACCTCGCACTTTTGCAGGCCAGACTTCCAGCACCCCTAAGTGTTTGGCATTGTGAGCTTGGAGGTTGAGAAAGGAGTATGAGGCAAGCAACAAGTCCCAGGTACCGCACCCAGGTGAGAACGCGGACCCTGGGAGGACCCTTACCCCGGCAAGTCCTCCAGAGTCCGGAGTGTGAGCTCAGAGGCTCTTGCTGGCTGCGGTTGGCCGGTCCCTGGTCCCGCACCCTCTGGCTGCTCCTTTCCAGCCTCTCCGTGTTGATGATGTACCAGAAGTCGGTGCCGATGGCGGCTGCCAGCAGCACGAAGCTCAGAGCCCCGCTCAGCGCCGCCGCTCCCGCCAGAGCGCCCAGGTGCACCCGCATCTCCCAGCGTAGGGCCCCCGGGCGCCGGCTCCTGCCCACGCTCTCCGTCTGTTCGCTGAATCCCAGATTCTCCAGAGTGGATCTGGAATCCGGCTCAAACTCTGGCCCCACCGCCCTCACCTAAGCGATCCCACCCGCACGTGCTCCCGCCCAGACCCGCGACCTCAAGGTCTGATCCCCGCAGACCTCCACCCTGGTGCCTTCCGATCTTCCTCGGGTCCGACCAGCACTGGTGTCACCTCCTCTCGCAGCTCCAACCTGCGCCCCCGTGCTCAGTTACACAGTCTCCTTCCTTCTGGCTCTGCACTCTTCTCCCCAGTCCCCGACTACTGCCTCCACTTCCCTGCCTCACTCTCCACGAATCCCTCCAGCCACTCCCCGCCTCTGTCGGCCTCAGTCCTCCCTGTTCTCCCCACACCTCTACCTTGGCGCCCCCAGTTCAGCCCGCGTCTACCTTCGCTTCCCAACGCTCCGGTTCAGGGTACCCTGAAACCTCAGGAAGACTGGGCTCCCAAGGCGAGCAGGCTGGACTGAGGGAGGTGCCAAGGGGGCGGAGCTGAAGAGAAGGCCGACTTCAGACACTAGGGAGTCAGAAGACAGTGACTTTCTCTAGTTTGGGGCTACAGAGTCTCCTGCAAAGCCTAAAGGGCTTTTGATTCCAAAATGCACCTTCAAATAATTTTCCTGGGCTGGCTACAAAAGAAAATGTAGGAGGTTTTTTTGGGGGTTCTTTTGTTTGTTTTTTTTTTGTTTTTGTTTTTGTTTTTTGGGGGGGGTTACAAAAACTCTTTGAAGCAATAGGAAACATTAGGTTGCATGACTCTATTTTCTTGTCACCAAAATCTTCATCATCACAGCCACTACTTCACTAACACCACAACTCTAATCGCCACCCCCACCATCTGCATCACCACTACTACTGCCACCATCAGCCTCACCATCTCTACCATTGCCCTCACCCCACCATTGCCCAGCACCACCACCATCATCCCACCCTCGCCCCACCGTCACCATTGCCACACCAACAATAACAACCATCCCCACCATCTCCATCCCCAGCACCAACAACCTCATCACCAGCAGCACAAACACTGCTATCATTTTCTTTATCATCGCCAGTGTTATCAACACTACCATCGTCTTCCCCAGCACAAAGCCTCTCATTCTTTTTTCTTTTTATTTTTTGTTTGTTTGTTTGGTTGGTTTGGTTTGGTTTGGTTGGTTTTTCGAGACAGGGTTTCTCTGTGTAGCCCTGGCTGTCCTGGAAC
>NW_022196894.1:4816987-4830500 GCF_008632895.1 Mastomys coucha
AGAAATCCGCCTGCCTCTGCCTCCCAAGTGCTGGGTGGGATTAAAGGCGTGCGCCACCACCGCCCGGCTCTCTCTCGTTCCTTTTGACACACTTCCAAAACCAGCCCATCTGGCAAGAGGGTTTACGCTAAGAAGAAAGGGCATGAGCAGTCCAAACGTGATCCACACTTCCCAGTCCTAAAGAAAGACACACACTCTATGGGTATGGCTCTGGGGGTGAAGGAAGCAGATTCTAAGAGCCAGAGATAGCCTGCCTTGTGGTCTGCAGCTCTCAAAGGCTCCTCACCGCTGCCCTCTTGGCTGAGAGCTCAAACCCTTTACGCTGCCGCGGTACAGCTTTGAAGAACTGTAGCATTAGAGTCCGAGAGTGAATAGGGGTGAGTAACCAGATGGGAGGTCTCAGTTAGTCTTTGAGGAAGCGACATTGATCCTGAGATGTGGATAAGCCAGCAGCCTACCCCACCTGCAGGAATGTGAAGGTCTGCTACATACAGAGAAGTTTCAAGAATCTGATGAGGGAATAGGGCTTAGAAGAAAGAGACAAGAAGGCAGAGAGCAATGGTGTACAGGCCTGCAGACTCATGAGTAGGACTTGGGGTTTCAGAGCTGGTTGGACTGACAGTTTAAATCTTTGGAAAGTCTAAGTAGGAGACTGAAGTGTTCTAACCTTCATGGTGAGGGGGCCAGAATCCCCAATATCTGTGATATTGCTGTGTACCACCAAATGGCAAGAAGCAAGAACAGTTGAGGTGAGGGAGCTAGAGAGATAGCTCAGCAGGTAAGATCCCTTGCTACACAAGAATATAAGTTCAAAACCCCAGAATGCACATAAAAAGATAGACAGGGTCATATGCACTGTAACCCCAGCTCTGAGTGGAAAGGGCAAAGACAGGAGGATTGCCAGGGCTTGCTGATTGCCAGCCTAGCTCCAAACTCAGGGAAAAAAGCCCATCTGAAAACAACAAAGCAATGTAGACCCAATATCACCTCACCTCCAGTCTCCATGGCATGTATGAGAATGTGTACACACACACCCATACACACACAACAACACAAAAACAACTTTAAGAGGTGTTCGATGGGGAGAAAAAGCCAGAGATCCTGGTAACTGTGGCTAGGCTAGTCACATGTCGAGCAGGAGGGAAGAATATGTAGTATTTTAAATTGACTTGGTAAGGACAGCAGAAAATTAATGTAGAGAATTGTGCTGTCATTGTTTTCCGTCTTAATCTCCATCCTCACCCTCATCTTCATCCTCAGCAGCATCAGCATGCTTGTTACCATGGAAACCCTAATTAGACCCTGGATTTCACTTGCTCTTGGCTTTCTGAAGTCACTACTTGTGGAAGTCACACAGCCAGGCAATGGTCTCCCACCAGCTTTGCTGTAAATGACACCTCTGACTAAAGCCTAATGAGTTAAACACTCCACAAATGTTATCTCCCCCGTCCACAGAGCCTTTTCTCCACACTCCCTGATCCTCCAGGGAAAGTAACTTCTATCTTTCCTTGTCGCCTGAATAAAAGACACCTTTTGTATCCCAAACTATCACAGCAGAACAAACTGTCCTTGGGAGGCCGTCAGTCGTGGGACCTTTAAATCGCTTACTTTTGTCCAGATACAGAACCCAGAACACAATTTGTAGATAACAGCAGTCCACAAATCAGAAAAGTAGACTGCCCCCTGAAATTTGTAAGCACCTCATAATTCGTAATTTGACCACTGCCTGACTTTTGGAAATACCTTCACTTCCTACACAAGCCTTATGCTGGGACCCCCTAAAGGAAGATGGTCTTAGTTGGTGCTGACGATAACTTCCTTCTTCTAATATCCATACAGATCTTTATTCTTGCAACAGTCGCTTGGCCTTTCTAGTGTCAAGCAGTGAACTTGGATTCATAGTTTCATAGTTGCAAGCTCACAGAGCTATCAACTGTAAAATGGCATTCCCTTATTCTGCACAACTTTCTGCTGCATCGTCTTCATCCACCATCTTGCATAAGATCCATCTTTCCCCTGTCACCCCAATGGTATGTGTATGTGTGTGTGCACATGCGCATGTGTGCAAATATGCTCACCTGTGCATACACATGTGGAAGTCAGAGGTTAAATTTGAGTGTCTTCCTCCAACATGTTCTACCTGACTTGTTGCGATCGGGTCACTCAGTGCCTCTGATTATCACTACTTGAAGCCAGACTGCCTGACCTGAGGCCCAGAGATCCATGTGTGTCTGTCCCTCACCTAACACTGCGGCTACAGGTGGACTTGGCCACACTCAACTTGTACACGGATATAAAAGGAATTCACACTTAGGTCCTGAGCCTGTTCAACAAGCACTGAACACACTGACCCATTTTTTCACCAGTAGCATTGCTTCTAAACTCTGCTACACTTTACCATCATTTTCATTTGAAACATCACCAAAAGGATTCATACTAACAACCTACAAAGGTAAAATTCAACTATACCCCAGAAGGCATAATTGTATGTCTGTCTCTCTCTCTCCCTCTATCTCCCCCTCTCTCTCCCTCTCCCTCTCTCTCTCTCTCTGTCTCCCTCTCTCTTCCTCTGTCTCTCTCTCTCCTCTCTCTCCCTCTCTCTCTCCCTCTCTCTCTCCCTCTCCTCTCTCTCCCTCTGTCTCCCTCTCTTCCTCTCTCTCTCTCTCTCTCTCTCCCCTCTCTCCTCTCTCCTCTCTCTCTCCCTCTCTGTCTCCTTCTCTCTTCCTCTATCTCCCTCTCTCTTCCTCTGTGTCTCTTCCTCTCTCTCTCTTTCTCTCTCTCTCTCTCTCTCTCTCTCTCTCTCTCTCTCTCTCTCCTCTCTCCCCTCCCCTTTCTGGATTGCTTGCTCTAGCTCTTGCTTTCTCCTCCCTCCCCCTCCTTCTCCCCCTTTCACTTGAGGTCAGACTTCATTCTCCAGTTTGACTCTTACTTGAGGCACCAAAGACATTCCTTCTCACAGTCCCACAGGAAGGACTCTCTTTCTCAGTACTGCCAACCAAACTTTCAGAAATAGGAAGCTCATTGGCCCATTTTTGGTTGAATGCTCATCTTTTGTAGTTAACATGAATCATCCCTATGACTCTGAAGATGACAATGTGCAGATTGGCCACACTTGGGCCACCTGTGCAGAGCGCCATCATAACCGTGTGAATTGAGGGATCATAGCTGCAGGAATAGACAATAAGAACATGAGACACACAATTAAATTAGAACTTGAGATTTATGGCTCTTCGAAGCCAGTCATGGCAGTGCAAACATATAATTCCAGCTCTTGGGAGACTGAGGCAGAAGATCAGCAGTTCAAAGCCAGCGTCCAACATTTAGAGAGTTCAAGGCTGGCCTAGGTTATATGAAACACCCTCATTACTCACAAAAGAATATATATGAGATATACTTTTAAAAATTGAGTGATGTTTGTCTGAAGTTCAAATTTAACTGGGTATCTGCATTTTATATGGCGAACCCTGCTGGCTCCAGGAGGAAAACCAAGATATATATACCAGTGTGGTTCCACATTCCGATTCCCCCTCAGTGTCCAAGTGCCAGATCTTGAGCTGGCTGAGAATGAAACAGTTCTCTTAGACAATATTCAGTGACACAGCCTGTGTATATATTTTATTTGGGGTGAACAAGGGCTATATAAACCTTGGAAAGTGGGAATAAGTTTGTGAGATGAATGTACATTGGCTGAGACCTAAGGTGCCGGAAATGCCTCATTTGCATGGAGAGGCATTCCAGGTGCTTTACCAGGCAGGTTCTTATTTGCAGAAAGGAAGTTGAACCTGTAATTTTGCCAAGACTATATGACATTCCTCAGGTAGAAGAAAGGAAGGGTCAGATAAGGTCAGGCAGAGAAGAGGAAGCCCCACTGGAAAAGGGAGTCTTCCATTTTTCACTGGGCCCAGGGAGCTGCCCAGTCAAGGTAGACTATGGCTTTAATAGCAGGGTTTCCCAAAATACCTGAGCCAACCTTGTGGACAATCACGGTAAAGCCACTAGATACCCCTCTATCTAGCATGAAAATGTCCCCTAGTGGACTTCTCAGCAGCAGGGGACATCCTTAGGGGTTTCTATGGAGAGATAACTCGTAGGTTTTGAAAAATCCGGTTACCCCTAAGGATTTTAACATAATCTAGCTGAACTGTGCCCAGCTACTCTCAAAGGAGCAGTTAGTGTGTTTCTTAATAATGCTGACTAAGTGTTTGGAGGAAGACCACATCAAACACTGTAGAGCATCATGACTCAGGTAGTCAACCACAGAGCCCTGTCAACCATGTTGAGTCCTGATGTATGGGCCAAGCACCAGGGCACTGAAGGTGAAAGTGTTACCAGGCTAGCAGGGACAAAGTGACAGCACCAGAGGAGGACCAGCAAGAACTGCAGAGGCGGAGCCTGTGTCTGAAAGCAGCATCAAGCAGGCTGTGTGAGCCTTGGTTTCCTCACCGACCTCAGGACAACACAGAAATGAGATGAACTGCTGTGGATGAGAGTCACTTCAGACCAGGTCATTATAGGCAGTAGAGAGGGGAGAGGAGGACGGAGGGAGGGAGGGAGGGAGGGAGGGAGGGAGGGAGGGAGGGAGGGAGGGAGGGAGGGAGGGAGGGAGGGAGGAAGGGAGGCTGTGAGGACAGCCAGTGGAAATGGCCAGTTGTCTATCAACTTGGTTAGATCTGGAATCTGCTATGAAGCGCACACCTCTGAGTGGGTCTGTGAGGTTTTCACAGGAAGGATTAGCTGGGGGAAGGGGGTACGGGGGGTGGGGGGAGTGAGTAGCGCCTTCCAGCTGTTCGAGCACAGGAAAAGAGATCTGGGCAAGACCTTTGTGCTGCTTGCCCTGCCTGGCTTGGCTTCCTGCTGAAGAGAGCACCTGTCCTTCTGTTGCTCCTGCCACAACTGCCATCACCATCCTTTACTGACCTCAGAACCCAGCTTCTTCAGCTTTCTTTTTGTTTCTTTTTATTTTATTGGATATTTTCTTTATTCACATTTCAAATGTTATCCCCTTTCCCGGTCCCTCCTCCGCTGCTTCTATGAGGGTGTTCCCCCACCCACTCCCTTCTTCAGCCTTCTAATGTACGCTGAAGATCAAATATTCTCAAGGAATCTCACAGCCCCTCAGTGCTAGGCTGAGACTGCAGAGACATGCAGCTTTGTGGGCTGAGCTGCTACTGGGCTTTAGCTTCTCTGGTGTACAGGTGGAGTCTTAGCTCCATCCAGCCCACAGCATTTGAGATAATTTGATAAACCTCCATGGGTAATATATATTGGTTGGTTGGTTCATCTCTCCAAAGAATCCAAACACCAGGGTGGAATTTGTCTTTCACCGTGGAGCCTGGAGCATCCATGAGAAGTCAGACATGTTTAAATCAGCAGGACTTAGGCTGGCTCTCAACTCTCACTCATCAGCATGTGAACTTGGGTAGGCCACTCTTCCTATAGCCTCGGTTTATCTGTCGGTAATGTTCTGGTTGGCAATGTCCTTCCAACCACAGAGCCATCTTCCCAGTATCCAGTCTTTGTGTGAGGACACTAGTTCCTGGCCATCCTGATCTTGATGACCTCCTCTGAACTCATCAGAATTGAAAGTGTTGTTTCTGGGGAGTCAGGCCAACTGCAGCTCTCACCATCCCCTTTCTTCCTCTCTGGATCTAAGGAGTTGCTAAGGCAGAAATGGATGTGCCTTACTCCCATCCTATAAATCTATAGCTTGATGACTCCCTCATCCAAATAAGAAGGTCCCTCCGGGATTCTCCATCTGGAAAGCCCATCTGTTATTGAGGAGATGAATGTAGGTACACATCTGTAGTCACAACCAAACTTAGATGTGACAGACAAGCTTACAAGCTTAGCTGGCCCAGTGGTGTCTCTCAGCACCACCTGGGGCTACCAGCACACCTTTGTTCCTCCAGCCTTGCATAGCCAGTCTTTAAGCTCCCTGGACATAGGAAATTCTTTCTCTCCCTTGAGTCTTTAAACTGCTGGCTCCTTAGACTGCAGTGTTCTAGAAATGGTCACCTGTTCTATTACCTGATGGAGCAGAACATTCTGGAGGTGGCATGATGGGGGTGGGGATCTGACAGCAAGCCAGCAGGCAAGAAGATGAAGCTCCACATTCATCTTCTAGCCAGGCATGATAGTAGGTGCATGTGCACATGTGTGCACTTACATATGATGGTTAGAGGATACAGGATAGCCTTGGGTATAGTTTCTCAGGCACTGCTTTTACTATTGACAGGGTCCCAGTCATTATTCCAGCATTAGAGACGTAAAAGCAAGAGATTCAAGAGTTCAAGGCTACCCTCAGCAATATAGCAGGTTGGAGACCACAAAGCTCTGCCTTAAGCAAAAAGTGAAAAAGCTGGAGACATAGTTGGTTGGTGAAGTGATTGCCTTGCAAGCATAAAGATCTGAATTCAATCCTTGGAAACTATAGGGAAAAAAAAAAAAACAATCATAGAGGCGTATGCTTGTAATCCCACTACCGGGGAGACAGAGGTAAGTAGATCCCTGGGACTCCCTGGCCTATTCTATCAGCTCCAGGCCAATGAGAGACCCTGTCAACAGTAAAATCAGTGCCTGAGAAACTACACCCAAGGCTATCCTCCATCCTCTAACCACCATACGTAAGTGCACATGTGTGTGCACATGCACCTATTCACACATGCATCTGCGCACACACACATACACACACGCGTATGTGCGTGCACACACACACATATGTACATGATCACATGCACACACACAAAGATACTTTGACCTAGGTTTGCAGGTGTAAGTGTCTTACAGGCATTGGAGACCAGGGACAGGCAGACAGGCACATGCAAAGGCAGTTGCTAGTTCTGAGTGGCCTGCTCTTCTGACACATGGGCTGCTTTATATGCAAGGATCTGACTCTATAAGTATAAAGAAACATAACTAAGACCCATCTGGTGGTACAGGCCTGTCATCCAGCTGTGCTGGAGGCTGAGACAAAAGGGTGATAAGTTCAAGGTCAGCCTGAGCAACTTAACAAAAGGCTCTCTTAATTTTTTTATAAGTGGATGCATCAGGGGAGTAAATGTTAACCTAGCTTGTATGGAATCCCAAGTCAATCACTAACACTGCAAAAATAAAAGATAAAAATAAATAAAAGGGAAAAAGGAAGACAAAAGTCATTAATTAAAAAAACCTGTCAGATCTCTGAGTTTGAAGCTAGCCCTGTCTAGAGTTCCAGGACAGCCAGAGATACACAGAGAAACCCATCATTAAAAGTAGACTTTGAAAAAATTAAAGTTACATACCTCATCCCCAACCTGTCCACTCCCAAATTACATTAGAGGATTTAAAAAAATAAGCCTCTTATCTTAGGGGTGCCTGGTACTTACAACTGGACACACTGTAAATTGATCAGACAGGGATGGCATTAATCTTATCCCACTCATATCATTGGCTTTTAGGTAAGTCCACAACACACTGCAGATGTGTGATAAGGACTTTGTAAATGAATAAATGAACTCTGCCCAAACAAAGTCTCTTATTTCAAGCACAATGCCTATTTTGTAAGGCAAACCCCTTAGAAGCCAACCGAGGGGTCTAAGGGGTTATAGGATATCTGCAGAGTTATTAAGACTACTAGCCTGTTAGCCTGAGCACACGCTGCTCTGCCAGGCAGTTGGACTCCAAAACTCTGACCCACACATAACCATTCCAGCTTGAGCCTGCTCTTCCCATTAGATGCCTCCAGAGAAGACACTTTTCACAGCTTGTATGATGTAATCAGCTTGGAATAAAAAGGGATCAGAGACCTACATCCCATTTCCCCATAACTTGCCTGTCATAATGCTAGGGGAGGAAGGCTGGAGCCACTTTATCTCCATCCCTGTGCTTTCCCAATTTGGATGCCCAGAGAAAAGATGCTAGTGGGTGACTCGTGGTAGATGGGATAGAGCTTAAACTAGGAGCTGAGATTAGAGCCAGAATCAGTTGCCTCTTTGAGCCTCAGTTTCCCCATCTGTAGGAAGAGATAAGAAAAGTCCTTTTCTGGAAATTCATGCCAGCCACGTGTGTGTGTGTGTGTGTGTGTGTGTGTGTATGTATTTGTGTGTGTGTGTGTATTTGTGTGTGTGTGTTTGTGTGTGCACAACAAGTACAGGCACATGTGAGCAGAGCAACCTCAAAAATCAGACCACCTTGTTTGAGACAGGGTCTCTTGTTGTCCATCATTACAGAGGCCACACTAGCTGGCCCTGGCGCTTCAGAGATTCTTATCTCTGCCTCCCATCTCCCCCTGGTAACACTGGAATTACAGACAGTCTTGCTCTATCAGGCCTTCCATGGATGCTGGGGAATTTGAACCCTTGTGCTTTTGTTTGTGCATTAAGAAACCTATCTATTAAGCATCTCCCCAACTCCACAACGGTTAATCAAGGTGCTGGAGTGTTACAATGTGGCAGTGTTACAATGTGGCAGTGTTACAATGTGGTAGTGTTACAATGTGGTAGTGTTACAATGTGGTAGTGTTACAATGTGGCAGTGTTACAATGTGGCAGTGTTACAATGTGGCAGTGTTACAATGTGGCAGTGTTACAATGTAGCAGTGTTACAATGTGGCAGTGTTACAATGTGGCAGTGTTACAATGTGGCAGGCACCTCCAGGGAATTTCCCTTTTGAATCCTTATGTCAATCTTATGAAAGAAGGCTACTAATGAAAATACGTATAGATGAGAACACTAAGGTTCAGAGAGGTTGACAAGTGAGTGAACATCACACAGCTTTCAAGTAATGGAGGCATAATTCAAACATGAGTTCATCTACTGTGCACCCACTGGCAGTAGTTTAATACAGGAGATAAGGAGGGAAGACTTTAAGTACAGTAGAGAATCTCCCTCACTTCAGGTGTCACCTCTAATCACGTATTAGCTGGATGGCACTAGGCAACCATTTCATTCTCTGACCACCATGCTTCTTCTTCAGTAAGTGGACAGATAATGCTTTGGGGGTTTAAAGTATAAGTAACCTAAAAGCTCATCACTTGAGAGATGGATAAGGAAACTGTGATCTGCCCATGCAACGAAATGTCACACAGTTAGGAAACGTGTTGCCATACAGACAGCGTGGTTGGATGACAACACTATCATTCCAAGTGCAATAAGACAATGTCAAAAGATATCATCGGCTTGGAAAGATGACTCAGTGGTTATAGTCATTGCTGCTCTTACAGATGACCCAGGTTTAGTTCCCAGCACCCACAGTCTCTCACAACTACCTGTAACTCCAGTTCCAGGGTATCTGATGCCCTCTTCTGACTTCCACAGGCACTAGGCATGTGTGTGGTACCCAGACATACATGCAGGCAAAACGCCCACACAACATAAATTAAAATAAATGACTCACTTTTTAAAGATTTGGAAGAGACAGACTAATCAACAGCTGCAAAAGGACACAGACTTGAAGGTAATCTGGGACACGACATAAATGCTTTCTAGACAAATCACAATCATAAGGATACTAAGTCATTGAGTCATTTGAGTACATGCACATTCAAAAGCCAGTGTCTGCCTTACCTGGGCCTGCCATGAGGGAAGGTGGGGAGGTGCTCAGGAGTAACAGTGATACTGAGGATGGGGAGACAGTAGTGGTTAAAGCAGTCATGGCCAAGATGAGTACAGCACCGGCTATACAACAAATGCCAGGCTGCTGGTGTTCACGAGTCCATGGCTAGAGTACTTACTCAGCATTCACAAAGCCTAACTTCCATCCCCCAAAACATATAAACCAGGTACGGTGATACACAGCTGTGATCTCAACACTCAGAGGTGGAGGCAGGAGGATCAGGAGCTCAGCGTCATCCACAACTATAGAACTGGATGACAGTCTGGGCTACATGAGACACTGTTTAAAGAAAGAAATAATGAGAGATGGGAGAAGGGATGGAAGAGAAGAAGGAAGAGGAGGAGAGGACAGAAAGGGAGAGAGGATGGAAGGATGGATGCAAAAGAAAGTGCCTGTTATATCTCAGACACCCACTACAGCATCAGTTGTTTGTGGTCAGCACAGAGTCCAGGAAGCAGCCATGGTTGCTGTTAGAGAAACTGTAGTCTCCACACTCAACACTGGCTTCGGAATGCCGGTGGTTACTGTGCATAGGACCTTCTCTCCTCCATAGCCTTGGTTTCCAGCAAGTCAGGAACCTTGTGGAGCCTCAGTTACTCCATCAGTATGAAGGTAGACCTGACCTCAGGATTGCAAGGCCATGACCTGGGAAGACTAGTAAAGAGCTGTCTGAGTTCCAGGTGGCCCATGGGAACAGACAGTGAATGATTAAATCCAGTTATGAGCTTGGAGTATGACCTGGAAAGTTCACACAGCTACAAAAATAAGAGCTGACATTCAAATCCAGGCCTGGCTCAGAGCCCAAAGCCATTGCAGGTGCCCAGGTATTAATCTGAGCGATTAGGTCTGACATCGGCTCCTGCTAGAACCTTGGACAGCAGCCAGCCCGCACCATCTCCTGGAAGCATTTATAATTCTAGAGGAGACTGATCTCTCTACAAATCTCTAATGCCAGAAGTGCCACATCAGTACCCAGCGCTGCCTCCCACCAACTCCCCAAGGCCCTCTTAGGCCAGGGCAAAGAAGGCCATGCCAGAAATTCACTGATCAAGATTCTGCATGCTGCTGGCATGGCGAGTGGAGGACCGGAATCAGAACCCAGCTGGGTCCTGTTGCCCTGACACAGCCAGCCTCTAGGGACACTGTATGCCTTCCCCAGACAGACTCTGCAAGGACAGATGACAAGAAATAGATTTGTCCCTTCTTCCTATGGGAAAGCTATAAGATATTAGAGAAAAGGCCAGAGAAAGATAGTCCAGCATCTTCTCCTCTCTGACCTCCAGATTACCCCCACTACTCCACATCTCTCTTGACCCTGTTTCATTATACCCAAACATTATGTCATCTCTGACCTCTGGTCCAGCCTCACCCAGCACTGCAGTTCATCCTCAATGTGAATTCCCTCACTAACATCTGGTCCATCCCTACATCAGTCTGATTCTCTTGCCTTACTCTGGCATTCCTGTGACCACACTCAGCCCCCTATAGCATCCAAGAAGTCTTTGCATCTCAAAAGCCTTCACTTAGCTTTACTTCCAAAGTCTTCTTTACCTTATCAGATAATGTCCTCACGATTTTTGGAATTAAGCTATGGACATCTTTTGTGTGTCATGGTCCTGTCCTCCATGATCCCTAACTGTATGTATGTAGATTCACAGTGACTCATGCGTCAGACATGAAGGGTACTTCCGGCAGTGCTAGGGTGTGGGATGATGCAGTGTATCCTGACAAGTTCCTGTGTTGGAAGTTTGCTCCCCAGTGTGGTAATGTTCAGATAGTGGACTTTTAAGGGGTTGGAAGTCTCAGGTCTCCAAGAGTGTGTTCTCAGAGGAATTGGTGTGCCTTTGATGTTTTTGTGGTGATGAAAGTGGAACTCAGAGTCTCATAAAAGCTAGGCAAGCTTCAGCATTGTGATTCAGCATTGAGTCACAAACCCAGCATTCTGAGAGGAATCTTCATAGCAGGAGCAAGCTCAGAAATGCTCCCCACTCTAGATTCCTGTTGGAAACAGAGCTGCTTCCTTCCCAAGGACTCGAGCCACAACCACCCACTATGACAGTGCAACCAAGGGCCCACTCCAGGACCAATCTCCTGTGGACTCCAGACCCCCTAGGTCAATAAATGGCTTTACTTTGTAAAGTTAGTCAGCCTCCTGTGAAGTGAGTGGCTCAGGTGAAGTCATAAAAACAGCAGGGATTTCCTGAGCAGAGCTGCATGCACCTGTCAATCCCAGGCTACTCGGGAAGTGGGGGCGGGAAGAACATTGAAGGTTCAAGGGGAGCTTGGGCTCATGGCCAGATGTGATCTCACAAGCAGGGCAGAGATTCTAACCCATATTCATCTGATCATCAACTCTACAGGCTAGTCTCCATGTGTGGATCGCTATTAGCTGTCAGCTTGACTGGATCAGTAATCATCTAAGAAGTGTACCTCTGAACACACTTGTGAGGGACTTTCTTGGTTAGGAGAATTGAAATGGGCAGACCCAGCTGAATAGGAGTGGCACCTTCCACTGGCAGCCCATATAGAAGAAGATCAAAGAGAAGTTTGGCTTTTTGCCTGTCTGCCTTCATATCATGCAAGCAAGTTCTACTTCTGGGGGTTTCCAGGAATCCTCCAGGCCTTCAGTCCCAGACCAGGGTTGCTGGGACATGCATCCTCTTGGCTATTACCGGGTTCTCGGCCTCTCCTATGTGCAAATGGCATTGAAGGAGTACTCAGTTAATATTGTGTAAGCCAATCAAATAAACACCCTCGGGAAAATACATTCATCTGTGGGTTCTGTTCCTTTAGAGAACCCCTAACACTATGCTAAGGACAGAGAAATCAAATGGCAGGCCATCAAAAGAAGGGTTTAAGGAAAGACAAACTGCAAGACAGATCAGGCATGCTGGGGCTCGGCTGCAAGATACCTGCCTCCTCTTTGAACCATTTCCCTTCAGAGGTGTATCTGTGAGTGCAAAGCCAGGGAAGGAGCTTAAGCAGCCAGTCAGTAGCCCCAGAGCACTCCAGGCCACATGCAACCACACGTCTTTGAAGCTTCAAGAACTAAGCCACTTTCCTCCAGCTCAATCATGTGAATGTGAACCTCAGTCTTCCCGCTGACAACTGGGTACAATGGCTGACCACCGGTGTCAGTGAGCTGGCCTCTCCCCAGTCTACCTCCCTGCTTCTCCAAGGCCCCGAGACTTCTGTTGTATTAGATTCCCATTACAATGCCTCAGGGCCATAGAAAACTGAGGGACAGCACCGGTTTTCCCATATACCCCTGTACCACCAAGCATAGCCTCTCCCATTAGCCACACCTCCTATCAGAGGGCTTCGCTGGTTATACTGTAAGCCCCCCTTGGCCTGTGTCCATCCCTGAGAGCCTGAAGTTTTGTTCAGAAGCACTTTTAGAATTTCTACAGCAAGCAAGGGTAATAAAGCGTCTAGACACAGGCCAGACAAGCCTACCTCATCCATCCCCTGCAGAGACTCCCGGGCTGCACAGAATCCCCAGAGGACTAGCAGAGAGACTCCTGGGTCTCTGGGCTGGGAACAAGCAGAAAGGTACATTTAAAAAAAAAACCAGAATACTGTTCTTTAAGCTTGGGAGAGAGGGGAAATAAAAGCTAGTGTCCCACGACCGTGACCCCATGAACCTGTCAGGACTATGTCTTCCTAATGTCTTCAGGCACGGGGCTGGAGAACTGGAGGCTGCTGCTGTGGTGGACGGTGCCACCTTCCTCCCAGGCCCCGTCCAGTGGAAGGATTAGTCAAATGATAAAGTAATGAGCTCTGCCTGTTCTTCCATGCTGCTGCCATTAACCCTGTGAAGACTGCGTAGCACTGCAGTCTGTGGGGTGGGGGTGCATCGTGTGAAAAAAGGACAGCCTCAAGTGCCAATCTGCCGATGCTGTCGACCTGGGGGGTGGTGGT
>NW_022196894.1:4832253-4834978 GCF_008632895.1 Mastomys coucha
TGGTGGAGGGGGTGATGGTGGTGATGGTGGTGGTGGTATTTGATAATGGGTTTCTCACTGACCTGGAACTCACCAGTTCAGTTAGGCTGGCTGGCAGGTGAGCCCCAGGGATCTTCCTGTCCCTGCCACCTCAGCACTGGGGTAAATGCTTGGCTTTAAACAAAATGATGGGGAGCTGGAGAAATGGCTCAGTGCTTAAAGCACTTGCTGCTCATGCAGAGGACCCCAATTTTGTTCCCAGAATCCACACAGTGGCTCACAACTATCTTTAACTCCAGTTCCAGAGGATCCGATGGCCTCTTCTGGCCTCTGAAAGTAGACACATGCATATGATGAACATACACACAGACAAAGCACTCTTACACATAAAATAAAAATAAACCTTTGGTTTTTTCATTTATCTAATTTAATTAATAACTTCATTTATTTATTTGAGTGTGTGTGCATATGGATGCATGCCACATATGGATATGGATATATGCACATACATATATCTGCCCATATGGATCATGTAGAGGTCAGAGGATAGTGTGCACGCATCAGTTCTCTCCTCCCCCCGATGTAGGTCACTGGAATCGAACTCAGGCCAATTTTGCTTGGCAGCAAGTGCCTTTAGCCATTAAGCCATCTTGCTGGCCCACACCTAGGTTTTCACGTGGCTTCTGAGACCTGGACTCTCATCTGCATGCTGGCATGGCAAGCACTCTTACTGCCTTCTCTCCAGCCCTGTTCCCATCTTACAGACAAAAAGCCTGAGGCCTGGAACCAGTACAACAGCTCACTTAGCCCTCGGGTTTTACTGAGCTCCAAACCACAGACTGAGTATCACTGAGATGAGTGTCAGAAAAGGGACTCTGAACTTCCAATGCCCACCCCTCTCCTACCTGGTGAGTACAGAGTCCAAGCTGGTCAAAAGTGACAGACACAAAAAACACGGCTCCTAACACCTGTTGCACAGTGTTTGAGTTACTTTTATGATGCTGTGACAGACTTCCTGACACAAACAACTTGAAAAAGGAGGAAAGGTTTGCCTCGGCTCAGGGTTTCAGTCCAGTCAGTTCATGCTCAGGAAGACAGCCGAAGCAGTTTATACCATAGCAGACAGGAAACAGGGAGAACACGGACAAGATATGGGTCCCAAGGACATGCCACTAATAAGCTACTTCCTCTGACTAGGCCTCACCTACCTCTGGCTCCCTCCCAGCAATGCCATCATATTACAAAGACAGCAAAAGATGATCCCATTGATTATGTCGGAGTCTTCTTTCTCTTCTCCTTCTTCTTCTCCTTCTCCTCCTCTCCCTCCTTTTCCTCTTCCTTCCTTCCTTCCTTCCTTTCTTTTTTATAAGAAAAGCAGACAGTCACCGCAGCGCCTCTCCTGGTATGTCTGCAGTCTTTCAAGCCTGACTTCCCTCCATGCGGCTACAGATTAACCTTGGAGGCTAATTTGGAGGTTACAGCAAGAGAAGTGCAGCTTCTCGCCTGCCCTTGAGAAAGACTAGTCCTCCTCTGTCAAGGATGGACATTCTCTTGACAGAGCATACAGCGAGGTGAGGGAGACAGGGAACACCTGCCCAGGCAGCCAGATCGCTGATCAACTCTGGTGATCTGTGGAGTGGCATATGTCTTCACCAGATGGACCTCACATCCAGACCCCTTGTGTTCTAATCCTCTGTGGAATAGTCATGGACACCCCAGATGTATGCCTCACAAATATGCTAGGTATTTTTTACTCCAATTAATTGAGCAGAGTTTAGCCTTCGTGAGTCTAAGCTATATGCTTCTGGTATCCACTGCTTCCCGGTACCAGGAATTGAGCCAACCACCTTTATGCATGGTCTCATTAAAACCACATGCTTTGGTGCACAGGCACTGTTGCTATGAATTCATTCCACAAATTACAAAGGGGGATTGAATACGCTACTCAAGAAAGCAGTGCTTGGCACATATGTTGCATCATGTATATAATAGTTAGTATTGCTTATAAAGCGCCATATGTCAGGCTGAGTGCTAGTCCTTGCGCGGGGGGCAGGGAACTATAAGCAACAGGCACAAATGCCTTTTCTGCACTCATGTGTGGATCGTTTCCCAAGGTGGGATGTTGCTGTAGTTTGAATGTATCCCCCAAAGACTGGTGACTGACACTTGATGCCCAGCCAGAGGCAATCTTTGAAGTCTAAGGACCTTTAGACTGTGGAGCCTTGCTGGAAGAACTGTGTTCTAGCCATGGACATTGGGTTTTATAGACTAGCCTCACTTCCTCTTCACTGCTTGCCTCCTCCTGGTAGATACAATGTAACCAAGTGACTCCTGCCAGGATGAACACTTTTCTTCAGCAACTGTAAGCCCAAACCCTCTGTTTTAAGTTGCTTATATGGTAGTTTTTAATCACTGCAGAGAGAAGGTAACTAAAGCAGATGCATTCTCAGGCTAGGCTGGGATTGGCGAACCTCAAAGGACGGGGTAACATCTGACCACACTGTGAGACAAGCACCGCCTATCTATCCTGGAATCCTCGTGATCACTTAGAGGCCAGAACAAACACTTTCAAGGGGTAAGTTAGTTCCTTTTTTCATTGTGACAAAATACCTGAAAAAAGCAACTTCAGAGCAGAAGGGTTTGTTTGTGCTCAGAGTGCAAAGGCACAGCTTCCGACAGCAAGGAAGGCTCGTCAGCAAGAGCAGGAGGAAGCCAGTCGCATCCACAGTGAGGAAGCTTCCGACGG
>NW_022196894.1:4835582-4851788 GCF_008632895.1 Mastomys coucha
CGACGGCAAGGAAGGCTCGTCAGCAAGAGCAGGAGGAAGCCAGTCGCATCCACAGTGAGGAAGCTTCCAACAGCAAGGAAGGCTCGTCAGGAAGAGCAGGAGGAAGCCAGTCGCATCCACAGTGAGGAAGCTTCCAACAGCAAGGAAGGCTCGTCAGCAAGAGCAGGAGGAAGCCAGTCGCATCCACAGTGAGGAAGCAGAGCAAATCGAATGCTCAGCTCACTGTCTCCTTTTCACTCAAACCAGGACCCTAGCCCATAGAATAGTACTGCCCACATTCTTACCACCTCAGTCAGTCCTTCCTGGACTGCCCTCACAGAAGCATGTTTCCATGGTGATCTAAATCCCATCAAGTTGAGGACCCAAATGAACTATCCAATGTGTAACACCAGAACTTGTCCTTTTACAGCGAGAGTGTGCCTGGAGTCTGAATCAAAGCAGACCACTCCAGGCACACTCTTCAATGTCTCTGTCTCCTTCACACTCACTTTTACAGATAGCTCCATGGGAAGAAAGGGTGGTTTTTCATATCAGTAACAGCATATAGAGTTCTGTCTAAAAATCATGTTAACAAGGTATGATTTAAACAAAAATATTATATAAGTAACTAGGCTCTGGTTCTGGGGAGAGGGATGCATAAAGAGTATCTGGGAGAAGACTGTGTAAATCTTGTGTGGTTGTACTATGCATAATGATAGCCATTAGCCATTGGAGGCTGTCTGTCTGTCTGTCTGTCTGTCTATCTATCTATCTATCTATCTATCTATCTATCTATCTATTCATAGGGGTTTTGAAACAAACTCTGGCTATATAGCCCAGGCTAACTTTGAGCATATGATCCTCCTACCCCAGCCTCCCAAACACTAGGATTCCATCGTGCCCCCACTGTAATGGTTAATACTGATTATCAACTTGACAGAATCTAGAATCATCTAGGAGACATGTTTCTGGGCACGCCTATGAGGGATTATCTAGACTGACTCATTAAAGGGAGGAGATCCACATTAAAAGTAGGCAGCACCATTCCCTAGGCTTGGATCCAGGAATGCATAAATGGGAGAAACCAACCTGAGCACAAAGAGTTCCTCCCCTTCTCTCTTTCTCTCTCTCTCTCTCTCTCTCTCTCTCTCTCTCTCTCTCTCTCTCTCTCTCTTTCTCTCTCTCTCTCTTTCTCTCCCCACCACCACCTTACTGACACCAGATGCAATGTGACCAGCTGGTCACAGTCCTGTCCCCCAGGATATCTTCATCACTGTAAAATGTGCCATTTGTCATGTTAGTGAGTCAAGATAAACCTTTCTCCCTGAAGTTGTTTCTTGTCATGCATTTTGTCACAGCCATGAGAAAAGTAGCTGATATGGGCCGTCATATCTGGTGTTAAATTAACTGTGATTTTGAGAATTTAACTGTAATTTTCACTGCAAACAGAATACATTCAATGAATGCTCCTAAGGGAATAAATCAATTTCTAGATCTCTATCGTACATGGAAAACCTTGCTTCAAAACAAATAGGTCCTGCTCAGTCTGATGGCACATGAGGGCTTGTAATTCCAGAAACTGAGGCAGGAGGCAAGTTCAAGGCTAGCAGAAGAACTCAGTGAAGCCCTCTCAGAATAAACAAACAGAACTGGAGAGGTATCTCTGTGGCTCAGTGTTTACCTAGCATGTGCAGGGCCCCAGAGTCAACCTGCAGCACCGTGGGGTTGGGACCCATGTATCTACAGAAGTATTGATACCAGCAAACCAGGCATCATCATGACCACATACCAGGCCCTGTGAGCAGTAGAGGCAGGGTCTTCAATAATATATCACATTCAAAGCTTTAATCATACAAATAAAATAGGTATCTTCTATATAAAGGAATCACCAATTTTTAAAAATGTGTTTACTTTTAGTTTGTATGTATAGGTGTTTTACCTGCATTTGTGTCTGTGCACTACATGTGTGCAGTACTTATGGAGGCCAGAGGAGGGTGCCAGATCCCCTGGAACTGCAGTTACAGAAGCTGTTAGCATCCATATGGGCCCAGGTCCTCTAGAGGAGCAGCAATGTGCTCCTAAATGCTGAACATCTTTGCAGCCCCTGGCCAATGCTTCTTAAAGAGCCAGATAGTAGATAATATGACATCTTCCAGCATCTCTGTTCCAAAAACTGACTTTGGCCACCAAAACATTGCTATACTGAGATCTGAGATGTTACCTCCCCCAGGGCTTATGTTTTGAAGGGTTGGTCCCCAGTAGGTGGCACTACAGGTGGAGCCTAGTGAAAAAAAGTGTCCTTGCAGAGGCAAAAATGGTGATGGTGACCTTTGATTCCCTCCTTCTCTCCCTCGTTCTCTCCCTCCTTTCTTCCCTCCCTTCCTCCCTCCTGGCCACAGTGATATGAGCAGCTTTGTCACTGTATACTCCTTACTATGATGTTCTGGTTTGCCAGTAACCCTATTTTACTTAGCAATGTGCTAAACAAAACCTCTAAAACCATGAGCCAAAATAAACTTTTCTTCCTCTTATATCATTTTTCTCTAGTAGTTTGTCACAGCAGGGGAAAGGTAACTAACAGAAGCATGTGTGCACCACAGAAACTAGAATGAGCAAGCCTGACCAAGATCCAAAAAGACCTTGAGATAGTTGCTCATTTAGATACTTAGCATAGCTCAGGGACTCTGACTTTCCAACTCTTCAAAATGTGAGTTCTTCCAGAGCTTCTGCTTAAGAATACGAAGAAAAGAAAGGAAGGTATATTGGTTAGGCAAATAACCTTTGGTATCTAAAGGGCCCTGTTTCCATCCTAGGTTTCTATACCAAAACATTAGGTAGTGGGCTGGTTGGTGATGGGACTTGTTTGAGAGAGATACAGAGGTGAATTTAGATAAAATGTCTTTGATGACCCAGCCAGCTAGTATATGGCCCAACCGGGACAAAGTCAAACACTCCTCTGACGGGGGAACAAGACTGATAATAGAAAAGATAGATTAAAAATGCAAGAGACAGGTACAGCAAGGCTGCAGGTCATTACCACACCAGCCCCAAGTGTATGCCTCATAGCCTTCTTATATGGGAAGCAAAGCCACAAGCTAACAGAAAGTTTTGCTAAAATGTATATAAGACATTTGTTCCCATCCCAGAAAACCTCTCTGTTCCTTCCACCAAGGTCAATAGAATCTTCATCCCCTAGCTCTGAGCCTACGGTGCTCCACTTATCCTTCCATGCCTTGGCAGGCTGGGAAATCTGCCAACAGGCCCTGACCTGCCTTGACTCTGCCTGGCATGCAGACTCCCCACACTCCTCTTTACTAGCAAAATGGTTCACAACAAGCCAGACAAAGAAAACTCCTTAAAGCAGGCTAATGGGGGAAGGACACCAAGTTAACACATGACCTGTACAAACGCTTTAAGTTAGGATGACACCCAATAGGGGAATAGGGTAAACCAGTATGACTACAATTCACATAGCCTCAGACCCCATCACCAGAGAGCTGGGCTTGCCTTCCCACCCTGCTCCTGTAGCAGCAAAGATGAGGCATTGGCTTGACCACCCTGTTACGTTTGGGACCCAAAGGGTTCAGGTTCTAAGAGAGCGTTCACTCAGGCACTAAGCTGCTACTTCACTTCGTTCCTAAAGAGTCTCAGACAGGCGGGTGCTGTTCATCTCCTTTATGGATAGGAAACTGAAGCTCTGAGACACTAATAACTGGCTCCACCCCAAAATGCATAGCTTGTATTTTTAGGAAAGAGTCCCCAATTCCAAAACCCAAGATATTGTGCTTCCACCATGCTGTCTCCCCATTTCAGGTGCCTCAAGTCCCCTGTAACCTTTACAGTTCAGGCTCTGCTGAAGTCGTGTCATCGTCAGCAATCACAACCAATGGATCCTGAGTGGCTAGAACCACCGAGGATTGGAGATCTCAGACACCGTTGAGTGAGAGCAGACTAGAACAGACTCTCTGGAGACAGGCTTCAGTAAGACAGCTCATTTTAACAGAGGGCATGAAGAATTTATAGACATTTAGGGGCTGAGTGTATATCATTGGCTGAGAACAGGGTGCTGGTACTGCCTCACTTGCATGAAGAGGAATTCCAGGTACTGCTGGACATGACCTTACAAGAGGAAAGGAAGTGTATCCTGACTACCAACTGGCTAGGTGACTGCCAACGGTGGGACAAAGGTGGGGGCACAGGGCTAAGTGCGCCAGGACACACAGAGTGGGGCAGGAGGTGAGCGATCTCCTCCTGCAGGTCTCCAGCCTGCTGGCCGGATTTCCAAGGTTCAGACATGCCCCAACCCCAACCTTGCTCCAGTCCTGCTCCCCAAACTCATACAACCCCATCATTCTCCCATGGAGCCCCTTTTTCTGTGAAGACAGTCAATGATGTGAGTCCTGGTTGCCTGTGTCCTACCCCCTGCTAGCCCCCCTGCACAAAGACTCCAGTGCCCTCTAAGCTCCTCCTCTGCTTTCCCCGTGGAGCTCAGCATTGCTGTCTGGAACACATTTTCCCAACTGAGAAAGAAGAAATCGAAAATTATGTTTTTGCACAAGCCACCTTTTTCACCCATGGCTAAAATCCTCCCACAGAGCAGTAATATCCAGAGCCATTTGGAAATCAAGTTGCAAACTTGCCCTCCCCAAGACTGTACTTACTGAATTTGCACCATGAGCCAGAAGTGGCCTGGCTAGGAACAGTAGGAACAAGGGTGGGGGATGAGACAGGCATCTGGGAATTGGAGCTGCCCAATCCTGCTTTCACACTGACAAGAAAGTGAGTCTCAGTTTCCTGATCTCCAAAAAGCTTCCCTTAGGGAAACTGGGAGAAATAGAGCTGGCATCCTTTAGAACACAGCGGGGGGCTGAGTCTTGGGCTTAGAGCCTGTGTCCAGTGGATGTGAGAGCACATCCCTAAGCAGAGAGCTGGAAGCTAACCCTAAAAGATGTGACCCCCCCTGCAAGCGTGTCACCCTGCCTCAATTAGATTTGGCTTGCAAAATGTTCCTGAGATGAAAGGAGCTGCCAGGGAGCCAGATAATCAAAGCTTCTTTGTGACCTGAAGTTCCTAGCCTATCACTGGCTGGCAAAGAGAAAATAAGAGGTGGAGAGAGAAGAGGAGATTACAAAAGACCACAGAACAGGATGGGCCTCTGCAAAAGCATTCCCGCCCGCCCATTCTCTGAATAGTATAGATAGGGGAGGTGTGGAGGAGTGGGGGAGAGTGCCGGGTGAAGGCCTGGTGTTAGCCATCTCTCCTACATAGTGAAGCTGGCACTCAGCACGGGTAAGGCTCCCAGGTCTGCCCAAGGCTCACACCTTGCCTTTCTTCTGCTGCTCAGGGTCATCCTGACCATATTTTAATCCCTTTCTTCGGGGTCTTTCCTGGTCATATTTTATTCCTTTCTCCATCCTGAACTCTGCTTCCCATCCACCAAGTCAGTCAGCATTTTACACACACACACACACACACACACATACACACACAACACACACACACACACACACACACACACACCCCTCAACCAGTTCCTGAATGGTCCTCACACAATGCCACTATAGAATCAAGGGTGTGCTGGGTAACTGATGGGGCTGCAGTTTCCTCAAGGATTCATCCCCTGAGAGGCTCCATGCTCCAGTAGATGGCCTAAACCCATGTATTCACAGCCAGTACTGTGAGTTCAGTAGCTTGGGAGGCTTGGGGAAGGGAGGGGGAGAGAGACAGAGCAAGCAAGCATGTGAAGTCGAGAGGGAAATGTGGAGGAATAGGAGAGGAATCAGATGGGAGAAAATGGGAGACAGATTGGCCAAAGCGTATTGAGTGTACATATGAAATTCTCAAACAGTAAAAAATAAGAATAAAAAGAGAAAGAAATGAGAAAGCATCTCCAAGGAGAGCCCTTACCACCATCACACAGGGGTCACGGATGCTCGGTGATCCACTATAGCTGGATATCAGGATCACAGTGCACATAGAATCTCAAGGGACCACTAAAAGGTGGGCATGTGGCTCAGGTGATGGCATCGTGGGTTAGGAAGCCCATAATGCAGTTACTTACTTGAAACAAATGTGATGGGTGTAGGCCAAGCTGAAAAGGCTTTTACTGGGGTGATGGTTCATGCTCTACAGTGTCCTAACTGAAAGCACTAGGACCAGAGTTCAGAGTCCCAAGATCCACATCAATGCTGGATGGGCATGGAGACCTGCCTCTAAGTCCAACCTCAAAAGAAGACAGAGGATCCCTGAGCAAGCTGAGTGCTACACACACTCGTCTACTCCAGTCACATCCATAATATCGGGGATAAAATCCTGGTAAAGGATAAGAGGCAATAAGAATCCAAAAGGAGTTCTGTGCCTCCTGGATTTCAGACAGTCGCTGGTATCCCCTAACTCAGACGTGTTCCAGATTAGTCTTTCCAATCATCAACACGGCCTCATAATTAGGTATAAAGCTACCCCAAGTAATGATTTGTAAATGGTTAAGATTGGCATTGTCTCCTGGCCAACACAATGTTTCCAACTATCCTAGTTTAATGTTTTATGTACTAGAGAGTAATTGAAAGGTTTCTCTCACTCTAAGACATTAGCTGAAAGAGTTAGGTCAGGATTCCCCTCTGCCTACCTCCAGCAAGAACCAGAGAATTAGCATAAGAATACCTCAATAGGGAGGACTCCACCCCTCTTCCTCCTGCTTCACACCTAGCTACCAGACCCTGCTGACCTTGCTGTGGGGGTCGCTTGCCTATGTGACTTCAGTCTAGCACTAGGACTGGAAGAAGAAGAACTTGGACTCACATACAGGACTAGCACTAGAACTTAGATGGGCTAGGACTCAGATTCATGTATCTCTCACAGTCCCCTGGGCCCAGAGCACTTGGGCCCGGGGGATGCAGCACCAGTTCAGAGGAGATAGCTGCTGCTTTAGACCCAGTATGTTTCAGATAGCCTCAGAGGTACCTCAACTGTTGAGCTGCCAGATTTTTCATTTCTCATTTGCAATGATTGTAAAAGCCTCATGTCATTTTTAAAGAAATACACTCAGACCTTACACCACTTGTGTGTAGTCTGTTTGTCAAAAGCCGAATCCCGTGCCCACCTGGCCAGAACCCCTCGTCCCACGGAACAAGGAACCCCCCCCGCAAGAAATCCCAGTCCGCGGCAGCTGGGTAGTGAGGCCAAATGTGCCCAAATTCTCTGGGATTGATTGGGAGACATTGCCCAGGGCATAAAGTAGAAGGATGATAGAGAATTACCAGCATCAACCTCAGGCCTCTGCATACTCACATACATGTGCCCATGCACATGTGAAGCATGCATATTCACATATATACAGCACACATGGAAACAGAAAAATAAATGAGTATTTTTGTCCTGTGACATAAGTGGGGGAGGTCTAGCCCTCCCAGAAACAGGCCTTGCAAATCTAAGAGCCCTAAATGAAGAGGGTTGCAGGTGGGAAAAGGTCCAGAAGCAGGAGGACGACTGTCAGGTTGTGTAAGTTATATACTAACTAGTCCATTCTGTGGGATTTTCTATATGTCCCACTTCCAGCACCAGCACCAGCACCAGCACCAGCACCAGCACCAGCACCAGCAAGCTACAAAGAACATAAAACCTCTTTACCTAATCTGACAATGACAACCAGCCTTGGACCCATGATTCTCTCAAAAGTCTAAAATGGGACAAGTTTGTACTCCCACTTCACTGGAATGAGCTGGACAGTGTTTGGAATGTGGCTAGGCCCATGTCACTGCATAGTTCACAGGGAGGAAGTTATAGTGATTTGAACACATTATCTATAGTACTTTTGACTCTTCAACACAGCCTGAGAGAGTCGGGGTGGGAGATAAGAACTCACATGAGTCTGCCTGACACCCATCACATTTGTTTCAAGTAAGTAATTGCATTATGGCCACCCCTGAAACATCATACTGCTGTGAAAAGGAATGCCACTCAGTGAGCACAATGTAGGATAATTTCATAAAGATGAACCAAAGAACTCCAACGCTCCAAAAACGCATGTGGAGTGATTCTTTTTAAAGTTTAAAACAAGCAAGGCTACACTATGCTGTGAGGCACATTCATAGATGCACATGCATAGCAATATTTATAAAAACCTGCCAGCAACTAAGGACCTTGGGTGGGTTTCTAGAAAGGACATAGGAATAAACAGAGAGCTCTTAGAGTGATTGTAAATTACATGGGTGTTTATTTTGCAACTACCATACATGTGTGCTGTCTGTAACATTTTACTATTATTGGGTTGTGTTTTTCAAAGATGGGATCTTGTTGTATAGCCCAGGCTGGCCTAACATTTGCTGTGTAGTCTAGGCTAGTCTGGAACTCACAGGTCATTGCAATCTTTCATGGGAGAAATGTGTCATAGGGCAGCTATAAATTAAAACATCCACGAAATAGCACTACTTACCCTTAGAATGGCCAAACCCCAGAACACTGGTGACATCATGTGCTAGTAAGGATGAGAAACAGTGGGAAATGCTGATCATCGCTACTGGGAATGAGAAGGGTATAGCTACTTTGAAAGATGAGTTGATTGTTTACAAGATTAAGAGTACCCTTTCCGCCGGGCGGTGGTGGCGCACGCCTTTAGTCCCAGCACTTGGGAGGCAGAGGCAGGCAGATTTCTGAGTTCAAGGCCAGCCTGGTCTACAGAGTGAGTTCCAGGACAGCCAGGGCTACACAGAGAAACCCTGTCTTGAGACACCCCCCACCAAAAAAAGAGTACCCTTTCCACACAATCCCACAGTTGTGCCCTCTTGGCTTTCACTCAAATGAACATCTATTTCTACATAAAAGCCAGCACAGTGACATTTATAGCAGCTTTTTTCATAATCAACAAAACCTTAAAGAAAGCAAAATGTCCTTCGGGGAAGAATTAGGAGAATGGCGGCATTCCAAATAATGGGAAAATATTCAGCACTGAAAGGTGTTGGGCTCCAAAGCCATGAAAAGAAGCGGGAGAAACAAACACACATGGCAAAGCGAAAGAAGCCATCCTTCAGACTTGCACGCTGCATAGTTCCCACTATAGGGCGTCACACATGGGTTACGGGGAGGCAGCGAGAACTAGGAAGAGTCAGGAGGACTTTCAGAGCAGTGACACTATTCTGGGTGATACCATAATGGTAGACAGATGTCATCACACATGGCTCAAACCCTAAGATGCACATCACCAAGACAGAATCCTTATGTAAACCATGGATCTGAGAGGTGACAGCACATCAGAAAGCCTCACTGTAACAAGACTGGCATGGGTATCACTGCTGGGATAGGCGTAAGCTCTGCAGTAAGGGGAAATACCTATCTTTTCTGCTTTTTTCAATGAACATAAAACTGCCCTTAAGGTGAAGTTTTCTGGACTGAGGCAATAACCTAGAGTAACACTATTGCCATAAAGCATGAGTTCAGCCTCCGGAATCAACATGCCTAGGGGTTTGTCTCTATGCTGATTCTAGATCCTGTATGTTAACGATCGTATGAACCATGGTGAACAATCCCTGCTAGATGGAACCAGAGCACTCCCCTAGTCCACCAGACGCTCCTCCCTGTCTTTGCATCCATCGCTGATGTGCCTCTGCTCTGAAGACTCCCAAGACAATGCAGAGATCTGACAGGAGATGGGGAAGGTAGAGGGAGATGGCTGAAAATGATCAAAGCTACTCACAGTGTTCCACCAGCATTTGTGAGCTCTCCCGGGACCTGGAACAACTCAGAAAAGAACGCAGAGCTGCTGGTGACAAATGGAAGTGGATATTATTTTCCCAAAGCCAGGCTCTGGAAGGGACAGGGTGGCTTCTCCTCGTTTCTCAAGGGAACACATTGCTCCAGATGTCAATCAGTAGCTAAAACCTATCCTTCCCACAAAGCTGGTCATGATGCCCTTTCAGATGCCCTCTCTGTCTAGAGGTCTCCAAGGCAGCAATGCCCTCGGTGGTCTGTGGTGGTATTTTCAAGGTCTGTTTCATCCTGCAAACCCTGGTACTTGAGTGTGCGGTACCAACCAGAGGAATAGCACGAGTGTGCATGTGCATGTGGAGACCATAGGCTGATATCATGTGTTCTCTTCAACCACCCTTCAATATATATATAAAGAGAGTATATAAATAAATATATGCATAAATAAAGATGTATTATGTATATGTGTATGTGTGCATGTGAGTGGAGGTACATGTAGAGGCCAGAAGAGGGTGCCAGATCCTCTGGAGCTGGTGTTACAGGCAGTTGTAAGCAGACACACATGGTTGCTGGGAACTGAACTCTGGCCTCCGGAAGAGCAGCAAGTGCTCTTCACTGCTGAGCCATCTCTCCAGCTCCTTCCCCTTATTTTTGAGACCTGAACCTAGAATTCACCCATTCAGTTGTACTGGCCAGCCAGTGAACTCCCCAGTCCTGGGTTCATAGGCACTATGGCGTGCCTGTGAGCGCTCATTATGTTGGCGCTAGGGGTGGAACTTGGGTCTTTGTGTAAGCACTTTAACACTGAGCATCTCCCCAGCCGCTGTCATCTTTCTGTAGACACTTGCTGTCTCTGCTCATTCTTGCTACTCACTGAGCCTTCCCTTGCACTTTCAAAAGTCTCCTCTTCAGCATCATATCCCCTAGAACATGTGCTCTGTCTTCTAACTGAGCAAAGGCTTGCACAGCATAGTCTTCAGCCCTGGAATGTGGGAATTGTGTTCCACTGACCACATTCACAGCACAAAGCAGCCATCCCTCTGCCTTCATCTCCCCAAGGAGACTCAGCCTCCAATAAGCTATCATCTACTCTTTTTCTCTCCCTTGCCCCCACTATAACCACTACCCTGCCTATTAGCTCCATGGAGTATTGCCTCTTCTGTACACTGCCTGAAAATGGTTCCTTATACTATGTGACCTATTGGGCCTGGCCAATTTTCCTCAGAATATTCTTTTCAAGGTTATGGTGATGTGAATTGAGCTCCATTCCTCCATATACATACACATATTATTTGCTCTTGTTTTTCTTTCTATTGCTGTGACAAAATACTGACCCAAACCAACTCAGATGAGGAAAGTGTTTATTTGGCTTATAGCTTATAGTTCACCATTGAGGAAAACCAAAACAGGAACTCAGGGCGGGAATCTAGAGGCAGAAATTGAGGCAGAGACTATGAAGGACACCTGCTTGCTGGCTTGCTCTCCTTGGCTTGCTCAGCCTGCTTTCATGATTGATAGGTAGATGACAGACAGACAGACAGACAGACAGACAGACAATACATACATACATACATATTAGATGATAGATAAATGTAGATGCATATGTAGATATATATGTAGATGTATATGTAGATATAGGTATATAAATGTTTTGCTTGCATATATGTATGTGCATCACAAGCATGCAGTGCCCACAGAGACCAGAAGAGGGTATCAAATACCCCTAGAACTGAAGTTACCCCAGCTAGGTGCTGGGAACTTATCTTGGGTCTTCAGCTGCCACTGTTCTTAACCAAGCAGCAGTCTCTCCAGCTCTTCAGCCTGCTTTTTTTTATATAACTCAGGGATATCTGACCAGAGATGACACTACCCCTAGTGAGCTGACTCTTCCATATCAGTCATTAATCAAGAAATGTCCCACAGGTTTGCCTACAAGCCAGTCATATGGGGACAGTTGAGGTTCCCTCTTCCCAGGTGACTCTGGCTTGTGTCAAGTTGACACAAAAATTAATTAGGGCATAAAGTATGGACTATTGCCTGTTAGTGAGCCTTCTTCAGTTGGTGACCATTTGAGTTGCTTCCACTCAGGAGAGTGGAACAATGTTAGTACCAAGTTTTGTGCAAGCAAGCATTTGTCCACACACTGTTCATATAGATTCTTTATTGTTGTTGTGTTTTGTCTGTTGAGACAGGGTCTCATGTAGCCCAGGCTAGCCTCAAACTCACTATTTAGCTGAGGATGACCTTGAGTTCCTGATCCTCCTTCCTCAGTCTGCCACATCCTGGTTTATGCAGTGCTGAGAATAAGACCTTGGGCCTCATGCATGTCTAGCAAGCACTTTTCCAACTAAGCTACACCCCCAGTCCTGAACCTTTATTTGTTTGTTTGTTTGTTTGTTTGTTTGTTTACAAATTTTTAACTATATGGTACTGTAACTCGCTTTCTTGGTGGACTAACATGACTCAGGGAAGTATTGCAGGTCACCCTGGGCAGTAAAGACACACTGTCTGTGATCTACGCATGTTCTGTGTCATCTACTCTCAGACATACATTGAGGTAGGAATTGCTCTCAAGAAACTAGAAGATGGGCTTTAATGAAGCAATGACCTGAGAGTCTACACATGAAAAGATCTCAACCATCAGGTATTGAAGAAATGGATGGAGTTCTTTGGGTGGCTGAGCGGGGCATTTGAACCTACGTCTGTGCATCTGAAGGTGAACCTGAAGCTCCTCACTTCTCCGCATGTAATCAGGGGACCAAGGTAACAGTCACTGAGCATTTAAAGCAGCTGTAGGAAGCAGCGTGCAGAATTACAACCACCTACCTTCAGCAGTCCTGGGCACAAGCTCATTCTTCAGGAGGACATCGACTCCATAAGCTGGCAGGAAGGGAAGGACTTTTCAGAAAGGTCACCATGGAATAACAGAGCTAATACCAATTGCCTGATAACAATTTCCCCAAAGCTAATTTTCACTTCACATCTGCCCTTTTGTCTAACACCTTCCCTCTGCTACAGAAAATCTGTCCAGAGCAGGTGGGAGCACAGGGCAGTCAGCACCTGAGTGTGTGTCTTAACTCTTGCCTTGCCAAGCCTGGAAGAAAAGAAGTGCTTGGGACAGACAAAGGACCTAGTGCTCCAAGACTAGGCCTAGTGCCTGGTCATGTCAGAGCCGGGAGTCCTCAACCCAGCTCTGCTGCGTGCTAGTGAGGACTGAGCGAGACGCCACCACTCTACTTCAGGAGACTGTGAAGACAGAATAACTTGGGGGCACTGAGATGGCTCAGGGGATAAAAGCATACGTACTGCCAAGCCAGGTAACCTGACTTCTGTCCCCAGAAGGCATGTAAAAACCTGGATGTAGTGACTCCCATCTGGGATCCCAGAACACCCACAGGGAAATGAGAGGCTAAGGCAGGAGAGCCGACTAGAAGTTCCCTAGGCCAGTACAGCAGTACAGTGGTAGAAACAACATAGACACTGCCTCAACATGGTGAAAAAGAGAACTCCAAATGCTGTCCTCTGACCTCCATACACATGCAGTGGCATGCAACGACCCCACACCCACAAAATGCTCGCACACACACACACACACACACACACACACACACACACATGAGGAAACCCACAAAATGCACACACACACACACACACACACACACACACGAGGAAATTAGGAAGAAAGGGAGAGCATTTGAACAGATGGCTCAGGAGTTAAGATCATAGATCTTGTGGGCTTCTTACTTTTTAAGCTGGAGTTGGAGGATGTCTTTGAGAGATGAATGCTTGCAACTGACTTTTCAGTAAATGCCTCAGAACCCATAGGATATGAATAACAGTGCTGTCCCTAGATCTGTCTGTTATGATGGAAATGCCCTAGAGTGGAGCTGCACTATGTGGCAGCCATCAGTCACCAGCCCACATGTGGCCACTAAGTCAATGACAGGAGACTAGTTTATGATTGTACCTCTCTAAGGATGTCACTTCCTCCTCATAGATGGCCCCTGTAAGTCAGGAGCTAGTATGCTCACACAGTGGGAAGGAGAGGTGTCCTGTATGAGATATAGCCAGGGAAGCAGGCCTTTGGGGAAGGTACTAAGCCGTGTTGTGCTTCCAGATATTACACTACAGATGTTTGCATGGGTTTGCATGCCTGGTTGGTTTATCCCCAGTATTAAATGAATTTGTAGACATGAAGCTCATGGAGCTGAATGGTGTCTGGCACCTGGTAAACATCACACAAGACTTGTCTTTTGTCAGTTCGATTGAAACTCTACTCTTGATGAGTGTAGTGGCACACACCTTTAGTCCCAGCACTTGGGAGGCATAGGCAGGCAGAGCTACGCCTATTCGAGGCCAGCCTGTGGGTTAAGTGGGTTAAGTGGGTTAAGTGGGATGTGGGTCCCACATCTGCTCGGGGGCTTGGGCCACTTGGTGAGACGGGACTCGGGATTTTTGACTGCACTTACCCCACACCAATTTGGGGCTATGGGAAGCCACAGCAGGACCTGGATCTAGTGGTGGGGAGTGCAGTCTGAGGTCCCTGGGGACTGTTGGAGCTGGCTGGTGGGGGGGGAGGGGGCGGTCCCCACCTGCAAAGAGGCCAGGTTAATCTGGTTCTCAGACTCTTGGGCACCCAGACTCTGCTGGGAGCCTTAGAAGAGCTGAGAACAGAGTGGGGAGTCCCACAGGCTAGATCTATCCCGGGGCCAAAGGAGAAAAAAGGGGAGCTCTGGCTGGGTCCCAAGGGGAGGAGGGTCCTTGGCTTGTTCGGTGGGTGGCTTGGCTTGGTGGAGGCCATGGCTAGGAGTACTGAAAGGGCCTTCTGCGGGGGAACTAGACATGGCTTTTTAGGTGAAGGCCTATTCCATCGCTCCCCATGGCAGATCCCAATGAAAAGAGACAGTCCATGGTTTTAAAGCATTTATTGTCATGGTGGAGAGTTATGATCAGTAAAACTGTACCCCACTTTCTCAGGGTGGGCCTGAGGTTAAATACCTTTTGCAGGAAGGAGTGTCTGGGAAGGGAAGTTTCTTGGCTAAGCCCTTCAGACCTTTAGGTGCCTCATTAAGATGGAGATCTGTCTTGAGGCTATGTGATCTGTGGTCATGTCTTCTACCTATGTAGGAACTTGGAGTGTTGCCCTTATGTGACTAATAGCCAAGAATTATGGAGAGCTGCGGCCTCGTGTCAGAGGCCTGGTGTCCAGGAGCATGGCAAAACACCTACCGTCCCTTGCAGGGTGATCCCCTGAGGGGGTCACCTGAAGGGTCACTGGTGTTTCAAACCTAGCTCAACCAGAAACCAGGCTGCCTTTCACAGTCCCACACCAGCCTACTCTTCAAAGCAAATTCTAGAACACGTGGGGCTACACAGAGAAACTCAAAAAATGAAAGAGAAGGAAGAGGAGGATGAAGAGAAGAGAAGAGAGAGAGGGAGGGAGGGAGGGAGGGAGGGAGGGAAGGAGAGAGAGAGAGAGAGAGAGAGAGAGAGAGAGAGAGAGAGAGAGAGAGAGAGAGATTTTCTACTCTTAAGAACATAGTTGCCTCTCCAATTCTTCCACGAGGATGGGTGTGTTGTCAGGATTACCCTGCATGGTATTGCTGATGTAGCATGGAGCTCTCCACAGAGTGGGCATGCAATGAGGAATCAATTACTGGATAAATGGTGTTAACCAACCATAAAGCCACTTGGTCAATAAATTGGGTTTCCAGAGGCAAAAAGAGCCAGTCAAACTCCTCACATGAAGATGGTTGAATGAGTTTGCAAAGGCTCTGACCAAAAGCAATAGAAACACTTTGGCTGTGTCTTATACACATACACACTTATTGTCACCTTGCTTAAAGGCCCTGGGATGAGAGGCACAGCTGTAAAAAGTTGACACTGAGCAAAGTCCTCAGGAACCTTCCAGCTGACCTGCTACACCATCCCTTGTGTGGGGTCTTTAAGGTGGCACACATGAGAATAGACACAAAAAATGTGGAAGAAATTATTTAAAAATGAAATCTTAAAACCAAACGTGGTGGCACACACCCATACTCTTAGCACTTGGGAGGTAGAAAGAAGCAGGAGGACCAGGAGTTCAAGATCATCCTCAACTACATAGCAAGTTTAAAGTCAACCTAAGCTATGCAAGATCTTATTTAAAAAAAAAAAATAACAATAAAACAAAACAAAACCTCTCAGGACCTGGTGGCACACACATATTATTGTTGTTGTTGTTGTTGAGACAGGGTTTCTCTGTGTAGCCTTGGCTGTCCTGGAACTCACTCTGTAGACCAGGCTGGCCTCGAACTCAGAAATCTGCCTACCTCTGCCTCCCAAGTGCTGGGATTAAAGGCGTGCACCACCACCGCCCAGCCAGCATACACATATTTAATCCCAGCAATTGGGAGGCAGAGGCAAGACCATCTTGGTATACACAATGAGTTTGAGAACAGTGAGGACTACATGACCCTATCTAAACAAACAACCTTAAAGAAGGAAGGAAGGAAGAAAGAAAGGAAGGGAGGAAGGGAAGGAGAGAGG
>NW_022196894.1:4853508-4859439 GCF_008632895.1 Mastomys coucha
TAGGGGCCAGGATAGGATAGGATAGGGGCCAGGATAGGATAGGATAGGATAGGATAGGATAGGATAGGGGCCAGGATAGGAGAGGCAGCAAGTGCAGAGTAGCAGAAGCAGGTAGATGAGATGAGATGGGGGTGGGGATGATAGCTTCTGCTTTAAAAGACTCACTACAGCCTAGGGCAGTGATGCACACCTATAATCCCTGCACTTGGGAAGTGGGGGCATGAGGATCAGGAGTTCAAGAGCAACCTTGGCTACAGAGTGAGTTGGAGACCAGACTGAGCTAAAGCTGAATGAGACTGTGTCAAGTAACAACAACTAAAAATAAAATAAAGAATCACTCAGAGAGAAGCAGGGCCAGAATCTGACCCCAAGTCACCCAGCTGGCTCACTGCATTGGGATATTTCATAAAGTAGTCAGTTTTCTTCTTTCCTGTTTGTGTTGCTCACTCACCTACCAACTCTCATGCTTGATCATCAGTAACCATGAAATTGATATTGACTCACTTCTGTTCTGGAAAGACAAATCTTAGTTCAAATGGGATGGGGGAGAGCAAGAGGGTGCTTGTATGTGTACATAGCTCATGTGTGTGCATGCACATGCCCAGATAGCAATGTACATTTTACATGTGGTTCTATATGAATACGTATGTTTATGTGTTCATTGACCTAGGGTCTATGGGTGGGTCTAGCGCTCCCCTCCCCTCCCTCCTCCCTCCTCCTCCTCTCTCTCTCTCTCTCTCTCTCTCTCTCTCTCTCTCTCTCTCTCTCTTTCTCATGTGTGTGTGTGTGTGTGTGTGTGTGTGTGTATATACATTGTTACAAACTAAATTCTTAAAGGTTCCCCCAGGTGTGTGTGTGTGTGTGTGTGTGTGTGTGTGTGTGTGTGTGTGTGTACATTGTTGCAAACTAAATTCTCAAAGGTTCCCCCAGGTCCCCATTACACAGAGTAACAACCCGGAGAGTTCTTGCAACAGACCAAAAGCTCTGACCCTGGCTACCTTTGTATCTGTATTGTTCACAGCTCCTCCTCAGGCTCATTCCATTCCAGCCAGGCTGGCTTCCATGCAGGCAGGGACACACTTAGCACAGTCCTACTCCAGCCCCTTTGCCCAGTTATTTTTTTTTTCTTTACACAATGTTTTCACCAAAGCTGACATCTGTCAGGCTGAGACAGAAAGATTATGACTTTGAAACCAGCCTGGGCTACATTATGAGTTCCAGGAAAAGCCTGGCCTACACAGGGAGACTCTGTCTCAAGAACAACATTATCTCTGGGAAATACTTTGCCCAGATCTCTCCCTCCTTGCTTCCTTCAGCCTCTGCCCCTCCTAACATACAACCACCTTTCCAGGCCACCTGAGCACTCTCCATTCCCCAGATCTCTAGCCAGTACTCTGTACTTTTTAAAATATATCTGCTTATTCTCTGGCCCTTCCCCAACAGAACAGAAGTATCATGAGAGCAGAGACTTGTCTGTTGTAACCTCTTCCCTCATGCCCCACACCCAGGACACCTTCTGATAGACATCTTGTCTTTGATAGATATTTTCTTAGAATAAATTTCTCCCATGATCACACTTGTGTGCTTCTATCCTGGCAGAATATACACATGCGCTCACCTGCATGTGTTGCTATGCCTACCTGACTCTCTACAACCATGTATGTCTTGGTGTGGGGAGGTGTGTCTGCTCAGGATTGTACAGACATCAGGAAAATAGCAATGGAAAGAAGTGGCATCTGCAAAGTTGGTCGAGGCAGTTTGGGAGAGCCCAGAAACTTGATGCTTTGCTTACCGGGAAGATGTGGCCTTGATGGTCACTTCATTCTGCTCTGCTTCTAGGGAAGAGAGATGAGAATTCACCCGGGCCTCAAGTGTCCATGTGCTCTCTCTGTGCCATCTTCTTCTGCAACTGTCCACATTCCTTCTTTGAGCTCTGGTGTTCAGACAATCCAGCACTGATAAACAGGGAGAGGAGCGTGAGGAGTACTTGGCAAATGGGCTCCTGGAGGACAAATAGAGGACATGAGATTCACATTTGCCTTGGCTATAGTTTAAATCAAAGTGTCCCCAGAAATGAACATGTATTCAATGCCTGGCCCTCTCTGCACGTGGTGTTCAGAGGTGGGGATTTCGGTGTGAGCCTATGTGTTAGCCCCTGTGTGGGATCACAGGGGTCAGATGCCTTCATGAATGGATTCATCCACTGATAGATTTATAATCCAATTGGTGGAACCTTCTGGAGGTGGAGCCTAGCTGAAGACAATACACCATTGAGTCTTCATTACCTATGCTCTGCCTCACACAGGTGCAAAGCAATGGGGCTAGCAGTGCTGTACCTCTGAAACCATGAGTCAAAATAAGTAATTCTTCCATTAAGTTGTTTTTCTTGGGTATTTATCACAGCCACAAAAATAAATGACTAAATACTGCCTCCAACCTTGAGCACTTCCCATTCTCAGCATTCTAAACAGGACAAGGTTTACCTAAGGTATAATATTTGTCTCCTATTTCATTTCATGCTAGACTCCAACTTAGAAAGAACTGGAATCATCCTGTTACTGGAGACTTGATGACTAGACCCATTAGTAACTGCCAACTGCTTATAAGGCTGCTTAAAGCAGGGTATACATAACAGTGAGAAGAAGCAAGGAGCATGCTGGCTAACACCCTCCAGATCCCTCACCCTCCAATTTGAATCCTCACCACTTAGTGGCTGAGTGACCTTCCAGCCTGCCTGCCTCGAGGGAATAAGGATATTCTAAACTTAACGCACGTGTGCCCCTCCCTTTGGCTATCAGATTATTGAAACAGTCAACCCCCAAAATTTGATTTTCCCCAACAATCTCCAGCTGGGAGAGATAAAGGTTAATGCCAGGGAACAAGCAGAGGAGTCACTGTCTTCCAGAATGAGATTTACAACTTTTCAAAACGCCTTGCAGGATAGAGTGAAGGAAAAAAAAATGGAGCAATGATGGGCAGGACCACACCTTGACCAGGATTGCTTAGCTAAGCATAACTATAATGACTCTACTTAAACATGAATGCCCTATCAGCGCCCAGAAAATGTACTTGTGCTGGTCATTGTATGTCTTTGTCTTCTGTTTTTGCCTATTAATTGCTTCCTTGATATACTTAAGAACAGTGGAACTCTGACCTCTAATGACTCTTCTAACAACACTTAAAGCAAATTATTTAACTTTTATTTTTCTGTGCTGGGCTCTCTACACCACTGATATTCTCTGCAATATTTAAATTCTTTACAGGAGGGATTCCAAACACCGAAGCGCAGTGGCGTCCCCCACTCTGCCATAAGAGCATAAGGGCCATAAATGCAGCCCAACCAGATGACAGCTGTGCCTCCGGTGGCCGCCGCAGGGCTGAGCAAGAGCATCAGGTGTTAGCTAGCGGCCGCCGCATGCGCATGCGCGACCCCAGCTTGGACCACGCCTGCGCAGACTGTCCGTCATGGCGGCTCCCTGAACCCTAAGGCGAGGGTTCCGCGTGGGACTTCAGACCAGGGTCATGTCGGGTAAGCGCCTGGGAGACGGGGCAGGACCGGAGAGAACACAGGGAGCATCTTGGCTTTGAAAGCCAAGTTTCCACGACCTTGAAGCCTGAACCCCAATTCCTCCCTCCGCCTCAATTTCCCCTTCTGTAGGGGGCTTCTCGGTTTCCGTGCTGGGTTTGGCAGTCCCACTCTGTCTCAGATTAGTAAGGGAAGGAGAGACCGGGTCAGTGACTGGATTCTTCAGAGTGAGTGGCTAGCCCACAAATCAGAGTGACTGGCCGCGAAGGGAGGCGGTCCCTGGAGCCCCTGACGCCGCCCTGCGCGCGAGGCCAGCCTTTTCCTGCACCCCTGGGCCCTGAATTCTCTAGCTTCCTAGCGTTCCCTTTCCCAGCTCCTAATTTTTGATTGTCCAGTGGGAGTGCATCCACCTGCCAGGGAAAAGGGGAGTTCTTTCCACCCCATGATCCCGGTAGACGAGTTTTGAGAATAACAGTGACTGTAACCCTTAAAGAAAGAATTCATGGGAATACAACTCTGCTGTCTTGGAATTGCCAAAATGACCTGCCAGCTCCCCTACAGGAATGAATTTGCAGCATGTGACCTGCGACTGCTTCCCGCCCCCCCGCCCCCCCCCTGCAGTACCCAGGAGGACTGGATACCTCTCCATACCAGACATTTTCTGGTGGAAACTGCCTTTGCTATTTCTAAGTAGAGAAACTGTCTCAAGGTCTTTATCCATCATCCCAGCCCACTTTTCTATAAACATGATCCTTCAGCTACTTACTGTTTACCGATGATCCCTGAAAGGGGTGATTTCTTCACCCCTTTTAATCTTCACACAGGCCTCAGTGCCTCCCTGTTCCAAGAATGCTGATTCCCAGGAGAAACTCTTAAAGGAAATAGATATTCATGACCTGGGACTTCTCTCTCAGGCCACATTTCCTGGGAAACCTACTAAGTTGATACTTTTAAATGAAAGAAATCAACTGGAAGTTAGCAGTCACTTTGTTTTCCATCTATATGTAAGACAATTTGGTCCTTATATAATTCCTACTTACAGAAAGAGCAATGGGTGTGCGTTCTCAGAGGTGTAAATTTGTGCATAACAAACCATAACAACACATTCTATCCTCTTATTCATGGTCAGTGTTCCCAAAGATGGCAGAAGTGATTTTTTGGACCAAAAACAAAGCCAAAACACTATAGGCAGGAGTCTTGTCTTCCATTCAGAACTAGGGGAGCCAGTCTACCTCGAACCAGTAGATGGTTAGGGCTAGGCTGTGTTTCCTCTGCCTGAATCATGTCTGCTTTTTGTTGCCAGTGGTTTTGCTGATGGCTGAATACCCCTTTGATTTCATTCATATGAAATCCCACATTGGTTTGATTCCCAGCCCCAATTTACACCTGCTTACCTGCTTACATTTTTGCTGGCTTATCATGTTGTGAAAGGAAAGAAGCGAGCTCAGAGAAGAACGCTCTCTGGTATCAGTGCCATTCCCTGGCACTCATGTCTATACGGAGCTCCAGCTGTGGGTAGTTAGAGCATGAGGACTTCTGAATTACCATAGTAAGATTAAACTGTCTCCATCTTCCAGTTTGAAAACAAATGGAGGTCCCTAAGAGTTTGATGATACACAGCAAGCACACCAACCAGCTAGGAATTGTCCCTGTAGGCACTGGGTAAGGGCAGGTTTGGGCCAAACTCTTGAAACCAACCTCAGGGCAAAAAAGTCGCCACCATTTTACACCTGTTATGATTGAAGGACTCTGCTCAGCTTCACACACACCTCTCCCTCTCCCATCCTCCTGCGAGGTGGGAATATGGCCGACAGAACAGGTCCAGAGAGGAAGTGATTTTCCCCAAGGCCTGTAGCTGGGAGGCGGGGGACCAGAGTTTACACACAGTTGCCCAGCTTCAAGGCCCGTCAGATTTCGGCTGGCTAGTGTGGTGGGGTAGAACAGCTTGTTGGAAGGAAATCCTTCCTGTTTGTAACCACTGTGACTTGGATATGGCTTTCTAATTATGGCATATGGTTATATAGGAAAATATTCCTCAGAAACAGATAGTGAAAGAATTCAGTAGTAAAATGTCATGTCTGCAGTTCATTCTTAGAGAGTTCAAGGGAGGAAACCTAAATAGATAGACAGACAGACAGATAGTAGATAATAGGTAATATGCTTGACTAGATAAGATAGATAGTGTGTATTTAATAGATGATTGCTAGATAATACATTATTAGATAAATGTTCCCTTAGATAGATGGGTATATATGATTTGATAGTCTCTATTATTCATGTCTCTATTAGGAATATAGTCTATTAATTTGGCAAATGATGTGTTATATATAGGGTCTCTATTTTTGTTTTGGGGGTTTCTTTTTCTTTTTCTTTTTCTTTTTCTTTTTCTTTTTCTTTCTTTTTTT
>NW_022196894.1:4859512-4870935 GCF_008632895.1 Mastomys coucha
TTTTGGTTTTTGAGACAGGGTTTCTCTGTGTGGCTATGGCTGTATGGCTGTCCTGGAACTCACTCTGTAGGCCGTCCTGGCTTCTGACTCACAGAGCTCTGCCTAAACCTGAGTGCTGGAATTAAAGGCATGTACTCCACCACCACCCAGCTGGGTCTCTATTACTAAGTAGACAGTCTCTACTATTAGATAGATGGTCTCATTATTAAGTAGATGGTCTCTACTATTGAGTAGATAGTCTCTTATTAAGTAGATATTATATTATTCATAGATAGATAGATGTTCCCTGTTATTAGGTAGATGTTATGTATTCTTAGATAGATAGTGTAACTACACATGACAGAGTGCTAGTTTTCCATCATTCCAAGTGGTGGATGTATGATTGTTTACTGTGCTGTTTCCCCAGCTTTCTTGGCTGTTTGAAAAGTGCAGGTAGTACAAATCTGTTATCCCACTAAGACCACAAACTCTAGAATAAGTCAAATAAAAACAGGGCTGAGGATATAGCTTAGTGACAGAGAGCTTGCCAAGCCAGTGCAAGGCCTTGGACGGATCCTCAGCCACAGAAGAGACATGGCAGAGGGACGGAGGAGGGAAGTGTAAAGGGTGTCATACAGGAAGGTGTTCCAGACTTCCCTTGGCCACCCAGTTGGATGACTGGTGTTTCCTCTAGGACCCACCATCCTGAGGATTTTCTCTTCTGTGTCAGGTGCGTCCCAGGAATAACATGGGCCCAGCCATGGATGAGGTCACCTTCAAAAGCGACACTGTGCTGTCCGATGTTCACCTGTACACCCCTAACCAGAGGCATCTCATGGTGCGGCTGAATGGCATGGGGCAGCCAGGTAAGATCCAGGTCAGGTAGAGCAGCGTGTTGCCTGCTGGGGCCCTGTACCTGCTTTCTTTCACATGCTTCTTTAGGGGGAAAGACTGAGTTGTTGATCTATCCATCCTTATCCTCCCCCCTTTTTAAATCGAAACTTTATTGCAAAACTGACAAAGAAAACAAAATTCACCTACAAAATTTAATGAGACCCAAAGTCTCTATGTCTCAGCCAGCTTCTATACAGTCAGCCATTTTGTTTACTTTTATACAGAATAGCTACTCTGAAGCTGCGGAGCCTCACATGGGATTTTATGATTTTGCTATTAAATGTTTCTCTCTCTCTCTCTCTCTCTCTCTCTCTCTCTCTCTCTCTCACACACACACACACACACACACACACACACACACACACCACTTATCCTCCACCAAAAAAGCCAAAACCAACCAACCAAAAACCCAAGATACAGTTAGAACTTAGAAGCAACCACCGTTACATGTTCTTTAGTGAAGCAGGTGTCCTTCTGTCAGCATGTCACTTAAGTCTTTCCTCACTGAGCACATGCCGTGCTTTCCTGCTGACTGTCACATCCTGACCTAGCACAGGCATGCAGAAGTGAGTGAGCCCACAGTTCAAGCAGGAATGATGTTAGAGCTCTGTGCAACCATAGCCCCAGACAGTCACCTTGGTCCTGTGCCTGGCTGGCTCCGTCCCTTCCTCCTTAGCTTCCTTAGCTTCTTTTCTTCAGCACAGGCTCCCTGACCCCTCTGCCTGCGTCTTGCAGCCAAGCCTAGCTTTTGAAAATGCAAACTGAACCATAGCACTGCCCTGACATGGATTCCCCACCAGTCCCCCATGGTTCTAGGGAACACGTGGCCTTCTACTGGGCTTCTCCTGGCCAGTGTGCCCAGCCTGTCATCCTTCCCTCCATGGGCTCTGTGCCCCTTCACTAACTGTCCCAGTTGGATGACACATTATACCAGGCATTGACAAACTAGAACCTATGTGGCCAAACCTGGTCCTGCTTTGTTTTTAAAAGTAATGTTGTATTGAAACCCCAGCAGGCCTGCTGGCTAGTGTGTTTTTATGACTGCAGACATTGGGGAGTTGCAGCAGAGATCCTGTGGCTCAGAGACCTTATGACACTTGTTTCATAACCTGCTAAAGGAAAGACTTGCTAGCCCTTATATGGTTGCCACTATGTGTCATACAAAACACAGTTCTATTGTGTCGGGACAGGGAGCTCACAGTCTGTAATTACCTTGTTTACTTTGATCTTTTGCCACTACAATCCCTAGCTATAAGCCCCCTAAGATGCTGCTTTCTGGTTGGTATCCCCAGCACAGTTGATGATCAGTGCATGTTTACTGAGTGGGTGGATAGATGAATGGACTGGTAGACGGTGGATAGGTCAGATGAACAAATGAATGAATGGATGGACTGGTGGACGGTGGATAGGTCAGATGAACAAATGAATGAATGGATGGACTGGTGGATGGTGGGTGAGTGGATGGATAAATGGACAGATGGGTAGATGAAAGAAATAATAGTCAGGGTGGGTAGATGAACAGATACATAGATGGACCATGGTAGATGAATGGGTAAGATGAATGAATGGATGGGTAGATAGAGGTAGATGATGGGTAGTTGGGAAAGTGAATAGATGATAGATAATAGATTGGATAAATGGATGGCTGGATAGATGACTGAGTAGATAAATAAGATAAATAAATAATAAGGTAGATAAATAAGATGCCTGGGTAGATGAGTAGGTGGGCGGATGGGTGGATGGATGTTCAAAACTTGATGTGGGGTGTGATGCTATAGGAGCCTGAAGCAGAGCTCACTGACTGAGTACTAAAAGCTAGAAAGGATCTGTGTAAAGAGCTGAGGAAGGCATCCCAGAAAGAGGAAAATGGCTGCACAAGGCAGCAAGGGCTTCCCATGTCCGTGTCTCAGGTCTTCCCATGTCCCCTGCTCCTCAATGATGTTTGCAGTGTGAGAAGGTGATAGCAGTGAGCTGGGCCTAATGTAAAGTCAGGTGAGGGAACAGAAGTAGAGAGGACTGGGGACTCTGAGCACCTCTGTTCACTGGCTTTGGCTTTGGCCTTGGCTGGCCTGCAGCTGGATTATTCCGTATTCCTGGGATGCAGGTTTGGAAACAGGCCCAGCCTAGTGTTATCCATTCTGAACTCCTCGCTCATTTTGTTTCTGACATACCTCCCCTGGTGCATGCACTCATACTGAAGTTCATCTCAGTGACCTTCTGGCTACCTGGTGGTGAAGGATAGGCCAAGTGTTTGTTTGTTTGAGGGGTTTTGTTTATTTGTTTGTTTTGACCTCCCATCCTTAAGCAGCACCTGGAGCACCAGGCAGACTGGGTTCATATCCTGCCTTGGCCACTTAGCAAGCCTACTCACCCCTGAGCCTCAGTGTCCATGTCTATGAGATGGCCAGTATGCTCTCTTCACAGGCACTCTGCAGGTAAACACATGACTCAGGCCAGATGCCTGTGCAGGCGCTCACTTAGCAGAGGCTACTCCATCGGATGCCTGTGCAGGCGCTCACTTAGCAGAGGCTGCTCCATCGGATGCCTGTGCAGGCGCTCACTTAGCAGAGGCTGCTCCATCGGATGCCTGTGCAGGCGCTCACTTAGCAGAGGCTGCTCCATCGGAAGCTGTTGCCCAGATGGCCACTGCTAAGTGCAGCAAGTGTGTGCTGCTTAGCCTGTTCACGCCCACCTGGCCTTTAAAAGCGTCTCTACTTGAGCTGGGCATGCGGCTCAGTTAGTAGGGTGATTGCTCAGAACATATAACCCTGAGTTTAACACCAGCAACACATAAAAGTGGGTGTTGTGATGCTTGTGTACAACCCAAACACTGGGTTGTAAAATCAAGATCAGGACTGGAAGGTCACCGTTGGCTACGTAGTGAGTTTGGGGCTAGCTTAGGCTTCATGGACCCTGCCTCCAAAGAAAAACTAAGTATCTCCAATTGGCAGTGAGACTTGTCAACGCAGAGCAAAGGAAGGACAGCCGTGGTGTTGCTCACTCTGTGTTTCTCGATTACAGTCTTCCTGTCCCAGTTCAAGCTCCTGTGGAGTCGGAACTCTTGGACAGACTCAGGGGCTGAGGACGGTGGTCCCGGAGACGGCTCCACACAGGAGATACCTCCTGCTGGGTCAGGAAGTGGCCGCAGTCATGAGGATTTGTCCCTCCAGGCTGGGGATGACAGCACCATCCAGGAAGGGTTGAATGTTCCCCTGGACGAGGATGGGGACCTGGATGTGGTTCGGAGACCACGGGCTGCTTCTGATCCCAACCCAGCAGAGCTTGCAAGAGACAAGGTACACCCCATGATTCTAGCACAGGAGGAAGATGACCTCGTGGGAGACCAAGCGCAAGAGAGTGGCCCCCACAGCATCATCAAAATAGGTAAATGAAGGTCATGCTCTCTGGCCACTGAGGCAGTCACACTGGCTTTGGGGGCACAGTAGAGCTATGAGTATCAGTTCTGAGTTCAGAATGGTTCTAGTGAGCTGGGAACAGGCAGTGCCACAGCCAGCAGAGTCGGTTCAAATCCTGTAGATCATCTCTTGCTGAAGACTCCTCAGAGCCTCCCATTGCCCTCAGGATGGAATACAAATGGCTCAGCTTAAGCAGCTGGGGGGGACACAGTTCTTACCTCTCATCAGCACTGACCCTTCTGTGCCCTCCTCACTTCTGGATCTCTGCTGGGCTGCACATTCACTTCTGGTGCCTGCTACCAACCTCTACTTTCTAGCATGTTCCCAGCTCCCCAGCTCCTGGCTCAGGTACTACTTCCTCCAGAAAGGCCCACTCCTGCCTCCAGCTCCCTTGTTCTGTAGCCTGGTATGTGGCTCAAGACAGAGTTTGTGAGGTGCTTGGCTAGGTTCAGGGAGACAGGAAGCCATGGGAAATTCAGTAGCCAGAGTATGAATGGAGTTCACAGCAACCTGGAGTGGACCAGTCAAATGGGTTGTAAGCTAAGACGGTGGGCAATGAGAAGGAGAGGTGAGAAGGCCCAAGAAGGGGTTTCGACAGATACTCAGAGACAACACTGTGAGGCCTGCTGCCTGGGCTCAACAGGCAGAGCAAGGGTCTTGTGACCTCTAGTATTGTGTGACACTTATTTCTGAGAAGACACAAACAAACACCTCATTCCAAAATAGGGAACCAATGACAGACCCAAGTAAGGACACCATCAAAGTCTAACTTAGTGAGCCTGATCACTGTCCACCACTGAGGCAAACGAAGGCAGGAACCATGGAGGAACACTGCTTCCTGGCTTGCCCCAGCCACTATGAGCAGCATGACCCACGGGCTGGTGGTCGTGGGCTGTATAAGAAAGGAATGAGCCAATAAGCATCACTCCCCCAGGTCTCTACTTCAGCCCCTGCCTCCAGCTTCCTGTCCTAGATGCCTCCCTGTCTTCCCCTTGATGGACTGGGATGTACAAGTATAAATCGAATAAGCTGCATTTAGCCAGTGTTTTATCACAGAATGGCAAAGAAGCTAAGGTGTTCCCTCCCCTCCAGGACCAGAGTGTAGAGTATGTGTTCCACAGTGACTGGCCTCCAGCCAGTGTGTGCTAGGAGCACTGTCTTAGAAGCTAACAACAAATTCCCACAGCCTTCCCAGCTGTCCCCTTCTGCTTTCCCGTGGCCTTGGGTCTTCAAACATGACCGTTCTCTCTCAACCAGGGGCTCACCTGCTCCAGGATAGCATTAAGTTTCTAAAGTGGTGGCTCTTGGCTGCATCACCATCACCACAGCACAGTCTTCTGCCACAGTTGACGTGGGCAGGGATCACTGCTCTTCTGCCAGGGCTGGGTCATCCACCCTCATAGTGCACACAGTTGAGCAGGCTCCAAGCGCTCACCCTAGGGCATGGCACCTCTACACAAAGTCAAGGATGCAGCTCTCGCAGGGTGCTAATGGTAGATTAGCAGACTCAAAAAGGGTTGGTCTAAAACCCTCTTTTGTTTCATCCTGATGTTAGGAAAGCATTTTGATTTAATATGTTTTTTCTTGAACTACTCACTTTCATGACCAGCTCCACTGACTCCAAATGTGTGAGTGTTGGGGACATTTTTGAGATCAGCAGTTTCTAGCCATCCACTGAAGCTGCTCCCTGTCAGCATAGTCTGACTGTACCAGTGCACAAGGACAGAGTTATCTGTGTGTATGTGAAGGAACTGGGGCTCAGAGCTGCTAAGGGTCAAGTCACTCAGCGGGACAGTGAAAACTCCAATACTCAGGAGAGCCTTGTTCTCACTCAAGGAGAGCAGATTTCCCGGGGCCATAATCTCCAGATTCTCTCTGCATCTGTGAATGGGGTGACCCAATCCAGCAGAGTCTCAGAGCCACAGGCTGGTTCATGGGTCATGAACATGTGAACATACACACATGTTCAGTGAGGCAATGTGTCTGAGAGGTTGGTGGGTGAACTTTGTTCTGATTCCCAATTGATGGCACATGTTGAGCCCCACCATGCGTCCTCTTCTGAAAGGCACAGGAGTTGTTTAGTCCTTCAGACCGACAGCCTAGGTGGAGCTGACCACTGTTTGGGTTTTAATCTTGTTTCATTTGGTTTAGTTCGTGCATACCTGTGTATTTGTGTGTGTACACATGTACAGGTACATGTCGTAGCACACATGAGGAGGTCAGGGGTCACCTTTTTGAAGCTCATTCTGTCCTTCCACCTTTCTGTGGATCTAGGGACTGAACTCATGCTGCCACCCTTGCACAACAAGCACCTTTGCCTGGAGAGCCATCTCTCCAGCCCTTGGTTTGTGTGTCTGTTAGAAGGCTCTTGCTCTCTAGGCTGTCCTCAGTCCTGCAGGGTTATAGATGTGAACAGCTTGCTTCTCAGATTTTATTATGAGACTATGTTTTAGTTTGTGTGAGTTTGGCAGGCTCTGGAAACTTCTCTGCTGTGTGTGTTTGTTTAAACCTCACACAGCTATTTGCAAACATTTAGTACATAGTGAGTCCTTTGGCCAATCTGGGCTATAGTATGAGACCCCGTCTCAAAAAAAAAAAAAATAAGGAAAGGAAAGGGGAAAAATGCTATTGACTTCTAATGTCATGGCAGAGATGGTATTTTGCAGTGTTTCTTTTTCTCCTTCATCTCATGTTTCTACTCCTTACCACCATCAGAATCTTGTTTTGAGATAGTTTAGACTTCAGAGTGCATACCAATCACCCTTCTTATGAACTTTTTATTTAAAAGATATAAATTGAAACTTACTGTGTTAGTTTCTGGTGCATAAGAACATACTTTGGAAGAAGCTGTATTTATTAGTAGTATGTACATATGTTTCAGTTTTAGAATGGAGGTCCAGGTCCTGTGATACAGGTGTGTACTTTAGCTAGGTTCAGACATGATGTGCCTTGGTCCATTGGATACATAGTAGTTATCCAGTGACCTAAAGGCCTCCCACCTGCTCCCACTGCCCCCCTCTGCTCCCACCTGCACCACCTGCTCCCATCTGCTCCACCTGCTCCACTTGTTCCACCTGCTCCCACCTGCTCCACCCACCTGCTCCCACTACTCCCACCTGCTCCACTTGTTCCCACCTGCTCCCACCTGCTTTACCTGCTCCACCTGTTCCACCTACCTGTTCCCACTATTCCCACCTGCTCCCACTACTCCCACCTGCTCCACCTGCTCCACCCACCTGTTCCCACTACTCCCACCTGCTCCCACCTGCTCCCATTGCTTCTACCTACTCTACTTGCTCCCACTGCTCCCACCTGCTCCACCTGCACCACCTGCTCCCACTGCTCCCACCTGCACCCACTTGTTCCACCTGCTCCCACCTGTCAGTGCAGCCCATGCTTCTGCTTCTCTTTTAGTCATTTAACTCTGCCACTGGTCTAGCCAGGAGGGCAGACCCCCCACACTACCCTACCTCTGTTTTCTGTCCACTTCTGTTTCACAATAGATGCTTCTTTATTGGTTTCTATCCTGTCCAGAGCACACCATGGCCACACCCCTGGAGGATGTAGGCAAGCAGGTGGGTAGGCCCTGTCCACTTCCTGTGGCCCTGGAGGGTCTCTCCTAAGCCTTGACTCACCTGTGCTTCTTTGTCCTCCTGCAGGTGTGGCGGGGCGCCCTGCTCCTGGCAGACTATATCCTGTTCCGAAGGGACCTCTTCCAGGGATGCACCGTGCTGGAACTTGGGGCAGGCACAGGGCTTGCCAGCATTGTGGCAGCTACCATGGCACACACCGTTTATTGTACAGGTAACAACTCTTTACCTGTACAGTAGGGAGTGGCGGGCACTATGATTTGTACCAGCTATAAAAAAGGAACAAGGTCACCAAGTTCTCTACATACACACACACACACACACACACACACACACATTTTCTGTCCAAATGGCCCTCAACACCTAGCCATCACAGTGTCACTCTGCAGTCAGGAGATCATAGGCATGCAGTATCTGCTGCTCTTTCTCTGCCCACCCTCCAGGAAAGAGCACATGCCTCGGCATCCCTGACTGCCCTCTTTGTAGGCCGCACGCTGGCTTATCATTTGTGCCTAATGACAGAACAAGCTTGTTCTCAGGGGAAAGTGTGAGGCAGAAGATGAAACTTACTCATAATTTTATAATTTCCAGAGTGATTCAACAGTGTGCAATGTCTTAGGCATACACTGTGGGCCAGACACAGTTCAGAGAGTAAACAAGCAAGTCCCTGCCCCAGGGCTCAAAAAGAAATGTACTTTTAATCATTCATGTACGAACGTGTGCACATGTCTGCATGTGTGTTATAGTTTCCAGTCTTTTGTAATTATCATATTTTTCCTCTTACATGTTCTCCTTTCCCCCCTACCAGATTTATTTATTTATTATGTATACAATGTTCTTCCTGTATGTATGCCTGAATGCCAGTAGAGGGCACCAGATCTCATTATAGATGGTTATGAGGGTTGCAGGAATTGAACTCAGGACCTCTGGAAAAGCAGCCAGTGCTCTTAACCACTGAGCCATCTCTCCAGCCCCTATATTCTACTTTTTTAAAAAAGATTTTTTTTTTTTTAATTTTGAAACTGTCTCACTATGTTTCCCAGCTGACCTGGAACTTACTGTGTAAACCAGGCTGGTCTTGAACTCAGAGATACATCTGCCTCTGCCTCCCAAAGTGCTGGAATTAGAGGTGTGTTCCACCATGCCCAGTTTATTTTTATTTCATATTATATTGTATATTATATCTTTGTGTGTGTGTGTGTGTGTGTGTGTGTGTGTGTGTGTGTGTGTAGAGAGAGAGAGAGAGAAAGAGATAGAGAAAGAGAGACAGAGATAGAGGAGCTGAGTACATGTGTCCTAAAGGGCATAAGATCCCCTGGAGCTGGAATTACAATTGGTTGTGAGCCATCTGATGGGGGTACTGGGAGCCAAACTTGGGTCCTCTGCAAATATAGTGTGACATCTTAACCTTGGAGCCATCTTCCCGTCACTCTTTAGTGCATACACTTAGGGAATAACTGAAATCTCTATAAATAGTTATATAAATATAAACAATGCACACACATACATGCACATTCATACACATGCATACACATGCATACAAACACACTCAGCCAAACTCTTGAAAAGTATTTTTTAACAACATGGTCCTGTGTCCTTAAAAATGATTCTAAGTGACTTTTAGTAAGGACACCATCTTTACCATTCTGTTTAGTCCTTTGCCAGGCACTCTGTCCACCCCCGTCTTTCTCCCATTTGTCAACTGCAACAGTGAACACCTGTGTGCCTCATCTGACGATCCTTAGGGTGATGAGTGGTCCTGTGTGGCAAACTGAGTACTGTCTTAATATTTAAATTTGAAATTACATCAGACACACAGAGAAGTTCCTGAAATAATTCAGAATGTGTCACATACCCTTCGTCTAGCTTCCAGAGATGCCACCACCTTAAATGACCAAAGCACAGCAGTCAGCCATTAGTGGTGGCTCACCGTGAAACGTGCTGGAGACAGGTGTCTTAACCCATGTGTCATAGTGCACCCTTCTGTCATTCCAGATGTCGGCACAGACCTCCTGACCATGTGCCAACGAAACGTTGCCCTCAACAGCCACCTGGCTGCCACTGGAGGTGAGGTCCAGTAGCAGAGGTTTGGGGTCAGTGGGAGTCGCCCAGCAGGACCAGTGTTGGTGGCGGCTTCCCTTTGCATCAGGTGTTCCCTTGGTGTGACACAGCTTCTGAGCATAGGCGGCCCGCCCTGACACCGTGACTCCTGAGATCCCTGGGCTGATGGACAAGTTCTTCCCCTCGTGCATTTGGCTCATCCTCTTAGTACTACTTAATCACAGTCTTAAGTCATCCACCAAGCTGCCATCCCCTTGTAGGGTGACCAGTCTCCAGGGATGGGGACCAGGACTGATAGATGTTTATATTCCCTGTGTCTATAGAGCCACTGTCATTGAGCATTGAGAACATGTAGGAAGAGAAGGGGGTATAGGAGGGAGTGCTGTATAGGATAGAGGAACTGAGGAGATAGATGTCTGGTTAGATGGTGAGGCTGAGTGTCGGAGTCAGGGAGCTTTTATCCCCATATTCGTGTGCAGTCTGGGAGTTCTGTCTCTGCTTTTGCAGGTGGCGTGGTTAAGGTCAAGGAGCTAGACTGGCTGAAGGATGACCTCTGCACAGGTGTGTGCTTCTTGTGTCCCCTTGCTTCAGTGGCTCCTCTGTGGCACCTAGAGTCCTCAGTTCTGTGACCTCATTGAGCCAGAGTCCTGGCTACATAGCCCCACATCTTGTGGAAGGTCTCCACAGGCTGCTGGGCCCCAGCTATTCTCTGAACAACTGCCATGCTCTTGATCACATGCTGCACACACCTCCCAGGGTCACCTTGGGGGAATCAGTTCTGAATGGGAGTGGAGAGACCAGCACTCAGAGGCCAGGGTGTGATCCCAGATCTGTGACCTGGGCCTATACTGCTTCCCAGAAAGCATAGTGAGCGTCTACAAGAGTTTCTGAATTCTCCCACAGACAGTGTCAGAGCTGATGTTTGCTGTTTACACAGCAGCTTCTTTCCTTTTACCTGTCAGTAAGGAGACTGAGTGCCTGTCACCTGCCGAGCGAGCACACTGTGCTGTGACCCTTTGACCCTTGGCCTTCCTGGACATCTTCTGAGACAGGTTTTAGTAACCCTTCTGTAAACACAAAGACTGAGATCCAGAGTGACCAGTTTCCTAGTGTCACACTGTGAATTGATTGGAATGGTGATTGACAGGTAGTGTTCTCACAGGGCCCCTGACCAAGGAGCAAGTGAGGATCGAACCTCCCTGCCCCTCACTGGTGCGGAAGGTGCCCCTTAACAGTGTGGCTGTCCCTAGATACAAGTCAACCTGTCTCCAGCCCCATCTCCCTCCCTCTCCTTCTCTCTCCCTCCTTTCTTTCTCTCATTTGTGCAACAAAGCCTCCTTAGGTGGCCACAGCTGGCCCAGCACTCACAGAGCTCTGCCTACCTACCAAGTGCTGGGATTAGCAGGGTATACCAACTCACCCAGCTCAGCTCACCCAGCCCAGCACACCCAGCTCAGCTCAGCTCACCCAGCTCAGCTCACCC
>NW_022196894.1:4871040-4901717 GCF_008632895.1 Mastomys coucha
CACCCAGCTCAGCTCAGCTCACCCAGCTCAGCTCACCCAGCCCAGCACACCTAGCTCAGCTCAGCACACCCAGCTCAGCTCAGCTCACCCAGCTCAGCTCAGCTCACCCAGCTCAGCTTTGTCTCTTGTTCCAAAGCTTCCTTCAGTCACTTTGCAGTAAGATCTGGTGCCCAGCACAGGAAGCACTGGACTACTCAGTCTTCTCTTCTTTGGCAGATCCCAAAGTCCCCTTCAGCTGGTCAGAAGAAGAAATTGCTGACCTGTATGACCACACCACTGTGCTGCTTGCAGCCGAAGGTGAGGTGACCCTCTATCATCCTCTGTCCTTGTCATCACCTGTGTGTGTCACAGTATCCCCTAGGGTAGGGGGCGCAAGGGAAAGCAGGAATGTTAGCTGCTCTGGGTTGCCTCCTCAGCAGAGGAGATGGGAACCTGTTTGCCACCCAGAAGGCCGGATGTAGTTAGCAGCCCAGTGATCTGTACTAGCTCTAGGGCCAGGCCACACCCAGGGTATCTCACTCTGTAGATTAGGCTGGCCTCGAACTCAGAAATCCTCCTGCCTCTGCCTCCCAAGTGCTGGGATTAAAGGCATGTGCCACCACTGTCTGGCCTCAATTTTGTTTCTTAGTCAATAGGGAGATGTCACATATACTTGGTAGCTTAGTGACCTCTGGAATGACCTAGACCACACCACACCCTCCCTTAATCCCTTAAGGTATACCACCTATTTTTATGGAAGAGGTCACATGGACTTTGCAGAGGAGTGTTGATGTAGTCACACCTTAAGCTTTATTGAGATAATTGTCACCAGGAGACCTTTTCCAAAGTTTTACTGCACTTAGTTATGTCTAAGATAGGGGCTGGAGAGGTGGCTCAGTGGCTGAGAGCACTTACTGCTCTTCCAGAGGTCCTGAGTTCATTTCCCAGCAACAACATGGTAGCTCAAAACCATCTGTAATCAAATCCATGCCCTCTTTTGGCGTGTCTGAAGAGCACACCAATGTACTCACATACATAAAATAAATAAATAAATCTTTTTTTAAAAAACATCTAAAATAACCTGGCCCGTGACAAACTGTGTCCATGTGAGCCAGCACCAGCACTAAGTCCTGTTGAACTACATGTCCTTCTTGCTCGCATGGATTGTTACTCTGCCAGCCCTGGGGTTTGCAGGAACCCCCAACCCCTGACCTTTTCTAAGTGACCTCTTCAGGGAGATATCAGGTTAGCACCTGCCCTGCAGTGGGAGGCATCAGCAGCCCAGAGAATCACTCCTTCAACTTTATCTCACTGAGGAAGATGAATTTGGTGGGAGTTATTTACGGACAGATAGTGACCATCTGTGTGTCCCCAAAGTCACTACCCCCAACTTACCAAGTTCCTATTTTGTGTGCCTGTCAGTCCACAGTGGAGTTAATGAAGGCCTATGGAGGTGACTACAGGCTTAGACACATCACACACATGCACGCACGCATGCGTGCACGCGCGCGCGCGCGCGCGCACACACACACACACACACACACACACACACGGAAGGTCAGAATATTCATGCCTGCTCCATCCTCAGCCTTCTGAATGTCAGCAGACTGTGGTGAGGTGGCTTTGATTTTCTGTGGTCTGCCGTGTAGAACAGCTAACAGTAACTTTCTGAGAGGCTGTAGCCAGGACTTTGAGAGAGCGAGCCTCACTTCGCTCTTAGACACATCCTAGAAGCACCTATCCAGAGCCTTCCTCCTCAGTGGCTAATGTGGTTTGTGATGATAAGGAGCCATTCCAAAGTGGTTCCATGGATCCCTTTGAATGGACCTCTGCCAAAGGTACACTTTTTTCCTAACCCCCTTCTTTCCCCAGTGTTCTACGATGATGACTTAACCAACGCTCTTTTTAACACACTCTCCCGACTGGTCCACAGACTGAAAAATGCCTGCACCGCCATCTTGTCCGTGGAAAAAAGGTGAGCTATGCCACCCCACAGCTGCGTCCCTCGGTGCAGTAGATGGGGTATCACTGCAGTCACTGTGCCTGTCATATACCTACTGTGTGCTTGGCTGGGGCTCCCCCCTCATCTCCCTCCCCGCATTTAGTCTTTTTAAGCTCTATTGTCAGGCTCTGCCAGCCCAGCCCCATTTTCAGATGGAGCAGGGAGGTTGTGAGACATGAGGATGATGTCCCAAAGCCACAGTGAGACAGTGAGGGGACCTGCCCCAGACCAGGCCGTGCCTGTCTCCCATGTGCTAAAGCCATTGTCATCAAGCCTGCCGTTAGCATCACTTTTACTCTGGTTTTCTGTGTTCCTAAGTTTTCAACAAAACTTAAAAATGAAAAATTGAAATGCTTAGTCATAAAAATAGGAAGGAAGGGTTCTCTTGTGAAGCCACATATTCCCGCACACTGCCCTCCTACTGTGTGCTAGCCCCCGCACGACATCTCTTGGCTTCAGCCCTGCTGCTTCCACACCAGATTTTTGGACAGAGCTAAACATTTCGGGCTCTCATCCCAGCCTGTTTACCCCGGGCTTCTCCTTCAGACAGTGACCAGGAGAAGGAAAGACCCTCGTCATTGTGATCCCCACTCTACAGTTTGTAAACAAGAGACTTGGGGCAAATGGGGAAAGCTGAACTGTAAATGATGCTTAAAGAGTTGTTGTTTGGCTGGGCATAGTGGCCCCCAGCGCTTGGGACATAGTGCCTAGAGGACTGGAAGCTCCAGGCCAGCCTCAGTTACATAGTGAATCTCAGGCCAATCTGTCTCAAAAAAACAAGAACTAAACAAAAAGTTGTTATTTTCACTTTGAGGAAAGAATTGTTTCCTTTTCCCAGACATGTGCAGACATTATTTGCTGGAGAAATGCTGGGGTATCTGGCATTTGTTTGTTAATGAGGGAGATGGGAAGGACTCTGGGTAAATGGGGGACAGAGTGGCCCAGAATCAGCAATGGCTGAAGCTGGCAATGGCAACTGGTTACACAGTTCTCGCTTATTTGGATATTTGAGATTTTTCACAATAGAAGATTTGAGAAAAAAAGAAGAAGAAGGGGTCACGGAGGTGGGTCAGCAGGTGAAACACTCGTAAGACAGGGGGAGCCTCCCAGCACCCAGAAAATGCCAAGCAGGTGGAGTGGCCTCCAGATCGCAAGCCTGGGTGCAACTACCAGACAGACCTGTGTCAACATAGAAGGTAGAAGAAAATGTCCTCTTGGCTCCACATGTATACACACACCCACAAGCATGTTCTGTGCATCCCTCTGCCACAGCATCATGGTTCCCAATCCCATAGACAGAACCCAATCCTCGGCACCCAGCCAGCAGGTCTGCCCAGGATCCATTTGCAGGGCCTGGTATCCAGAGTGCCGTCTTTGCAACTGAGGTCAGCTCCCTATGACCACATCTGTGAATTAGAGCCAGCAGCCATTCTGGGAGGCTCAGGAAAGAGTTTGCTCAAAGGCTGGGTGCAGAGTAGACACTTAAAGGCCAACCTTGAGAACATGAACTGAGCAGGAAGCAAGCTGTGAGCAGGAAGCAGAAGCCTTTCTGTTGTGATGACGTGTTGCTGCTGGTCAATCCACAGGTTCAACTTCACACTGAGACACTTGGACGTCACGTGCGAAGCCTACGATCACTTCCGTGCCTCCCTGGACTCATTGGAGAAGCTGGTTGATGGCAGGCTGCGCGTCATGGTGGAGCCTGTGGAGGCCTCCTTCCCACAGCTGCTCGTCTACGAACGCATCCGGCAGTTGGTAGATGCAGCCTCATGAGGGTGGTGGGAAGCAAAGCCATGGGCCAGGCCTACCGTCCCACCCATGGTCTGCCCCGGAGATGCTGTAGGCCTAACACTGGGATCCCTGAGGGGGGTTAACCTGTTCTCAGCAGTCACAGAACCACAGCAGCTCTGTGGCTAAGTCTCAGGTTCTCTGTGGGCAGTTAAGACACCAGAGGAAACTGGCGGAGGGATGGGCACCAGAGACTCTCCTCCTTACTGAAGTGACATCGTCAAACAAAGCAACTTCAGGAAACCAGCTTTACTCTGTCTCCTATCTAGAGGGTACAGTCACATGGCAGGGAAGACTAGGCCACAGGAGCAGGGGCAGGTAGTCACATTGTGTCCACTCTCAGGAAGCAGGGACCAGGAAGTGGGACTACCCTGTACACAGGGACCCATTTCCTCTTTCTCTGCAAGGCTCTGCCTCCTAAAGGTTTCCCAACCTTCCCAACCAGTGTACCCAGATGGGAACCAAGTATTCAGACACAGGAGCTTGTGGGAGACATTCCCAGTTCAAACCACCACAAGGCAGAGGGTCATTCGGGAAGTGGGAAGGATCTGGGAGTGCTGAGGAGGCAGGGCCTGGCGGGTGTCTGGTGAAACAGGAAGGGGGCTTTGTTCTGGCTCGCAGTTGGAGGACAGTCCTTCACAGTAGGGAACTGCAGGAGCCAGAACCTTGTATCTGCAGTCAGAGAGCGATGAATGGTGGTGCTCAGCTTGCTTTCTCCCTTTTATTAATCAGTGGCCAGGCCCCAGGACAGCACCACCCACATTCAGGATGCGCCTTCCCACCTTAATTTACCAATCTAGAAACTCCACCACAGACACGCAGAGATTGTCTCAATAATTCTAGATCCTGTCAAATTGATGGTTTTAACTGTGTTGCTGATGGGCATATTAGCTCTAAGGAGCCTTGCCCCTCTAGCCAAGCATGAAGGCTCATATGAGGCTCTTGGCAATCCGGCAGCAGTTGGAGCCAGCATGTGTCAGTGCCACACACCTTTTGTCCACTGTCTTAGCATACCCAGCCAGGAACTGGCAGATCTGGGACAGACGGCATCTTGGAGCCAAGGCACCTGCTATTACAGCGTCTTAACCCAGCACTTAGAGTAAATTTGAAAACCCAAAATTACCCTGAAAATCACCAGGAGCTGGATTCACAGAAGTCCATCTGGCATCTTCTGTTCTCTTTGCCTTTTGGCTGTGGAGATCAGGCCTCATTCTCAGGAAAGGGGAAGACAGTGTCAGGAAGGCCAGATTTCTCGTGCTCCTTCCTGTGTTCCTCCTTAGGAAGTAGAGCACTGCAGACTGCTTAAGGCCCCCAAATGGCAATACTGGCCACCTGCTACCATCCCTTCAGTCCCTTGTGACAATGTGACAACCCAGTATCCTGTGGCTAGTTTCCAGACTGTATAATATAATATATATAATGGCTGGAGTCTCAGAGACGGGGAGGAATAGCTCCTGGCTCTGGCCTTGCCCTGGTGTTACGGCTCTGCTTTGTGAAACCTCAGAATCTTTCATTTCTGTGTGTTACAGGAGCTCTGGAAGATCATCGTGGAACCAGCAGTAGGAGTTACCTCTGGAACCTCTTGACTATTATCTTAATGTATTTCAAATAAAGATAAACCCTCAGCCATCTTGCCCTTGAGATGCTGTCATTTTAAATACAGTGAGTGGCCCTGCGTGACCCCAGCTGGTTTCCTGGGGCCCATCACTGCCTACAACAATAACCCAAACGTATAATTGCTCAGTGTGGTGGCTTTGCAGTCTTCACTTGTCACACAGCTCCTGAGTGCTCCCGAGCCACTTGGTCAAAGTAAGCAAACACTGCCTGTCTGCACTGGTTGTGTGCACGGTATACTTCCCTGGACAGGGTCATGGCTCTGCCGTCACTTTCATGCTCCATCTGCTCGTAGGACTGGCCACTTACCCAGCATGCGTGCAGTCCTGGGTTCCATTGAAAACTACATAGAGGGAGCTTGCAAGATGACTCAGCGGATAAGAGCACTGACTGCTCTTCTGAAGGTCCTGAGTTCAAATCCCAGCAACCACATGGTGGCTCACAACCATCAGTAATGGGATCTGACGCTCTCTTCTGGTGTGTCTGAAGTCAGCTACAGTGTACTTATGTATACTAATAAATAAATCTTTGGGCCAGAGCAAGCAGGGACTGAGTGAGCAGAGTTAATCTGAGCAAGTGGGGCCGACCGGAGCCAGCTGAGGTCCTAAAAATCCAATTCCCAACAACCACATGATGAATACAGCTACAGTGTACTCACATACATAAATAAATCTTAGAAAACTACACAGAGGTGGGCTAAGATCTAGCTCAGTTGGTGGGGTGCTTGTCTAGCAGATACATGGCACCCTTGAATTTTCTCCCCAGCACCATGTAAAAACGGATGTGACTGAACATAGCTATGATGCCAGTGTTACAAGGAATCCACAGTTAGCTGGGTATGCTGGTGCATCCTGGAATCCCAGAGCTCAGGAAGCACAGGCAGCCGGACCTGAATCTGAGGCCAGCCTGGTACAGACCCAGTTCCAGGACACCTACACAGAAAAACCCTGTCATGGATAATTAGCCAGCCAGTGACTGCACAAGTGTTCTGAACCCAAGTGCAGTACTGAGCACAAAATCCACACCCTATGTTGACACCTCAGCAAGAACAACCAGACATGGATGTACAGAAACCAAAAAGCAAGCAGTGTCTCAGAACTGTAGACTTTGGTGGGTGAGATCTTTGTTCTCATTTTTATAGATATTAGATACTGCTATCTGCATGCTGGATTCCAAGGACTGAATGGTACTTCTATCATGAGATTGATCGATTGTGCCACAGTCGAGGCAGGAGAATGAAAGTTGAAGGTTGGGCTGGTAAAATGGCTGCTTGTAACAGAGCTTGAGGACCTGAGTTCAGATCCCCAACACTGACAAAATCTAGGCACAGCCCTGCAGAGGGGAGTGGGGGCAGGCAAAGATGGGCACATATCTATAATTCATTGGCCATCCAACCAAGCCAAACCAGTGAGCTCCAGGTTCTGGGAGAGTCCTTATCTCAAAATAAGGTGAAGAGCAATTGAGGAAGATGCCTGATACCATCCTCTGCCTCCAACATGTACTGAATAGACACTGGGGGAAGACAGGCAGGTCATTGGTCAGCCAGTCTGGCCAACTCAGTGAGCTTCAGGTTCAGTGAGACTATAAAGGTAGAGACCAACAGAGGGAAGATACCCAGCATCAACCTCTGGCCTCCACACACATCTGTGTGCAGGTGTACGTATAGCCATACTAACAAGCACATATACCATAACACAGAGACGGTCTCTCCCTCTGAAATAAAATGCTCTTCAAGACAACCCTCACAAAGGGCTAGTGGCACACACTTTTAATCCTAGTACTTGGGAGACAGAGGCAAGTGGATCTATGTGAATTTGAGACCAACCTTCAGAGGCTACATAGAGAAACCCAATCTCAAAAAACAAAGCAAAACAAAGGACCAGAGAGGAGGCCCAGTGAGTGGCAGTTCCCTAGCCCCTGGGTGTGATTGGCCCCAAGCAACAGAATGGTCTCAGCTTCTTCACCTAGCTCATGAGGGCAGGCTGCTTTTATGTCTAGGCCACTGTCCTAAGAGCTTCTTCCTGATGCAGCCCAGAACTCATCTTGGCTGTAGTTCACAGCGCTATCAGAGCTTCCTGCCCCGTGTTTTTACAGCCTCCAGACAGCCTCTGCCAGAGCTTACTTGAGGTGGTATTTCAGAATCATCAAACCATTGAAATACATGCTAGGTAATTAACTCAGGTCATTGGACTCAATTCTTCTCTTGACACATTCCAACATTTTCTGAGAAATATAGGACCCAAGGAGATGACATGGCTGCTCAACCATAGCCTGAACAGAAAAGGTTGTTCAAATCAACAAAACATGGTGCTGTATCCCTCTGCTCTCCCACCAGCTTTTCAGATGAGAATCAGCAGGGGTCCAGACGCTGCCATGTCTAACCTGGTTCCTAGACAGGGCTAGACAGTTAACTCTGCCCACCAAGTGGCCCATGATGCTGGTCCAGAGCACATGGGCAACACAAAAGCTGCAGTGTGTCATTCCTGGGTACACACACACTCAGGGCTTGGGATTTGAGTCAGTTGCCTCTCATGCATAAAGCTTTGAGTTTAGTCTCCAGCACTGCATAAAATTGAGCACATATCTTTAAACCCTGCACTGGGAAAGGTGGAGGGGAGACAATCAACTTTGACTGCAGAGTAAGTCTGAGGCTAGCCCAAGCTACATGAGAACCTGTCTCAACAACAATGAAGGCTCAGTAATGCGGACCTGAGTTTGGTCCCCAGGCATGGTAACACTCACTTGTAAGCCCAAGTCTGAGGAAGCAAAGGCACAGAGATCTTTGGGGCTCATGGGCCAAACAGCCTGGTCTGCTTATTGAGTTTCAGGCCAGTGAGAGACCATTTCAAAAAAAAAACAAAAAAACAAAAAACAAAAAACCAAGGTTGGAGAGATGGTTCTGTAGCTAAGATCACTGCCTGCTCTTGCAGAGGACCTGGATTGGATTCCCAACATTTTACAACCTTAATTCCAGTTATAGGGATCTGATGCTCTCTCTTCCTTCTGGCTTCTTTAAGCAGTATACATATATACTGCGTGTGTGTGTAGGCAAAGCACTTGTATGTATAAAAATAAAATATTAAATATTAAAATAAACAAGCTATGGACCAGTGAGATGACTTAACAGGTAAAGGTGCCTGAGTTTGCTGAGTTTAATCCCCAAGGAACCACAAGATAGAAGGAGAGACCCAACTCCTACAAGTTGTCCTCCTGACTTCCACATACATGCCATGCATGACACATATGTGCCCACATACATATATAGATACATAAAGAGGGAGGGGGGAGAGAGAGAATAAATTGATAAAATTTAAAGAAGAAAACCATGCTAGGTACTGTCCTGTGGAACAACGCTCAAGGTTGACCTCTGGCCTCAACATGAACACATGTACCACCAGCAACCACCCCAAAAACATATATAGAAGCTGAGCATGCTGTACATGCACCTACCACCCCAGCATCTGAGAGATGAAAACAGGAAGACTAGAAGACTAAGGCCAGCCTCTGCCACAGAGCAAGTTCAAGGTCAGCCTACAATAGACCCTATCTTAGTAATAACACCAACTCTAATAGGCAACTCAGGTCCGAGTCCTGGATCTGCTGCACGCTACCCAGGTGGCCTCTGGCAAGTGCCCAGGCCTCTTTTAGCATCAAATTCAACTGTGTAAAAGTAAGACTCTTTTCTCCAGGGCACCATGAGGATCTTCATTGGGTGGTTTAAGGTTCTGCCACTGGGGATGCTTCAGTGGGTGACAGATACTGTTCTAATGTGGTGCATTCTTGGCTTGCACACAATTGGCTTCTGTGATCTATGTGTTTCACTGTTTGGCCTCTTATACAGAAGGCAAATACTCACTAAGTGAAATGGCTCGTGTTTGGTCCCCTGCTCCAAAAGAAACTTGAGAAGCAGTGGTGCACACCTTTAAACCTAGCACTTGGGAGGCAGAGATGGATAGCTATCTGAGTATTTGAAGCCAGCCTGGTCTACAGAGTGAGTTCCAGGACAGCCAGGGCAACATAAAAAGAGACCCTGTCTAAAAGGAAAAAAAAAGAAAAGACAAACAGACAAAAGTCAAGGAAATTGTAATACCAATATCCTCTCTTTGTGGCTCTCTATAATTTTTACTTTGAAGTCACTGTGACCAGGGAGGGTATCTCTATGTAGCCTTGGCTGTCCTGGAACTCTCTCTGTAGACCAGGCTGGCCTTGAACTCATGAAGATCTGCTTGCCTCTGCCTCCAAAGTGCTGGGATTAGAAGCATGGGCCACATATTTTGTTATAGTTGGTGTATGTTGTTTCTGAAGTGGCTTTGTTTTAATGTATCTGAGTGTTTTTCCTGCATCCATGTCTAAGTACCATTTGCAGAGGCAAGGAGGGTGTCCAGTACCTTGAATGGGGTTTATAAATAGTTGTGAAACATCCTGATATGTCCCTGGAATCCAACCTGGGTCCTCTGGAAGAGCAGCTAATGCTCTTAACCACTGAGCCATCATTCCAGCCCCCAGGTTGTTTTGTTTTGTTTTTAATTGATTAAAATGATAAAATATTGAGAGGCAGATCTCTGAATCCAAGGCAAGGCTGAGGTATATAGTGAGTTCCTAGAAAGCCAGAGCTCCACAGAGCAAGCCTGTGTGGCTGGGAAAGGAGGATATAAATCAATTTACTGCACATATCACAAAGCAGCCCTCTCCCAAGCGGCAAGCCTTAAGCAAGTGGCTCAAACCAACCATTCTTTTGAAGTATGGCTCTGTCGCCAATTTAGAAAAGCAAAAACAATTTTAGCCTAAAGATCCTAGAAAGACTTGAAGAAAGATATTGGTAGAGCAGTTCTCAGGTTGGATTTGGGCCTGCGAGATCCTGTACTTAGGAACACTCTGAGTACCAAAGTATATAGAATGATTCAACACTGGGCCTCCTCCATCACTCGGGGAATTCAAAGCCAGCCTGAGATAGAGACACCCCCAAGGTGGGGGGCCTCAGACACCCCTAGGGCAGGGGGCATTGCAGCTGGCTTTTGCATTCATCTCCCAGCCTGAGGCTGTAGTCATTCTACACATGTCTATCAGAATCTTTGTGTGTGCTGGGTATTTAACTAGGAACTACATCGACATGGGGGAGGGGCTTCCACCTCTCACTAGGGAGCTACACCCAGTGGAGCATCTGATTCATATCTGGACTCCACCCCAGCTTCACCACGGGGCTATCGATATCATATCTGATGCATACGGCCCCTAAATGGACTCCACCCCAGCTTTACCACGGAGCTATCGATCTGTTGTTTTGCCACACTGTTAAGGTATTGGGGGAATTAGGTATTACTAAGTGCTTTCTTTCTGTTGACGCATTTTCGACTTAACAGTAGTTCTGTGGAGACAAGACTTCACAGTTAATTGAGAAGCCACTATCCATACATAATGTCAGGGAGCATAAAGAAGGATGACTCAATGTCCAGAAGTGAGGTGCAAGGTGACCTTAGACCAAGACCTTGACAAGAATGTTTTTATACATTGTTGATTAGAATGTGTGAGTTTTACAACACCATTAAAACTAAAGCCACAAGGTGTTTTTCTGCATTGAGTCATAGTTCCCATGGAAACCATGATTTTGCCCTGTAGGACATTAATTGAGTCTATGCCTCATAGTGCTTGTGCCTCATCGTTTCGCCCCAACCCCATTACCTATAAAATTCCCTAGGTTCTCATGTCCTTTGGTGAATGTTTTCCTGTCTAGTCCTTCATTGATAAAGTAAGACTTTGACATGTGTTATCTCTCATTTTTTTAAGACAGAGCCTCATGTAGTTCGAGCTGGCCTCAAACTCACTAGATAGCTGAAGATGACCTTAAAGTTATAATCCTTCTGCCTCCACCTCCTGATTGCTAGGATTATAGATCCACTAGCACATCTAGTTTATGTGGTGCTAGGGATAGAAGCCAGGGCTTCTTGGGTTCAAGGTGAGCCTTCAAGCAACAGAACTGCAGTCCTAGCCCTCGTTTTTGTTCTTGATCCCATCTTGAGATCACCAGGGGGGCGAAAAAGACTCCTGGAGATAAGATTCCTCCGCTGTGGTCCAAGGCTGGAGAACAACGCCCTCATCCTGCTGGATGTCTGTAACAGTTCTCACCACAAGGTGGCATCCTAATTTCATGAATCTACAGTGAGGTGCATGAGAAAGGCATCTGAAGGTTCCCACCTTGGCAGCCACTCCAAAGTGAGTCCCCGAGGACTCTTAAGATTCCTTCAGGAACATGATCATATCATGCAGTTGATGGACAGTAGTTCTGTGTACCTTAGCACTCAGCTACTTCTGTACCCAAATTCAAATCACACCCTCAAGACTTAAGCATTTATTGACCGTTGGTCTCAGTTATCTGAGTATTATAACTCTTTACCTATTTTATTTCTGGCAGTGATGAGATGGCACCCAGGGTGTATACAGTCTAAGCAGCACACTACCTCTAAACTACATCCCCAGATTCTATATCCATTTAAGGTGCTCATAAGCCAAGGCTTACGTGGGCTAGCCAAGGTCATGGGGCTCAGAAATAGCAAGCATGTCGTTTAAACCTTGGTCTATCATCTTGAAAGCAAAAGTCCAGTGTTTTCTTCATTCTGGCTGCCTGTAAAGGAGGACGGAGGTCAGCGGCCAAGTGGGGAGGAGATCTGGCGATTCCATTGTCCTAGGATGAGTAGAAGGGCTAGTCCTGCCAAGAATAAGATGTGGTCCCAGCCTTTTTCTTACTTCTTTGGGATTCAGGAAACAACTAAGTGTTGAAAGGTAGGAACCTTTGAGTGGGTCTCCCCATCTTGTGAATGGTCCACCTATACAGTACATGGTCCCCAAGGGCAGTGGAAGCAGAGACGACAAGAGGGAGGAGGATTTGGACGTCCTGTGAGTGCATACAGTGAATGACCACACCGGGAACAGCTATCAGGAGGTGGATCAATCAGGGTGGTTTAAGATTTATAAAGTTTTGGGGGACTGAAGGTAGGAACATCCAGGATTGGCAAAAGTCAGTGGGTGGGGACTTAGAGTACTGAAATGCCTCATTAGCATGGGGAACCCTTTTGGGTATCTCAGGTGCTGGCTGAGCAGGCCCTTATCAGGAGAATAGAAATTGATCCTGTGATCTAATTGAGGCTATGTAACATTCCTCAGGTAGAAGTGTATGTGGGGGCTTAGAATTTCCCAGATACAGTCAGAGAAGGAAAAGCCCCACTAATGAAGGGAGTCCCCTGTTATGTGCCGAGCCCCAAAAGGCTAACTGGTCAATGGTAGTGAAAGACTGGGAGATTTAGAAATTTGGGGAAAAGCATGTTAATGAAAAGGGAAATGTGTTAATAGAAATGTAACAAGCCAAAAACGTGGAGTAGCCAGTTCCAGGAACTTGGCTAACTCAGAGCCTCAGGGCTCTGGTTCCCGAAACCTGCCCCTCCTGACTGATCCACAATGAGGGCTGAACTACGAATGAAGGTCTACTGGTTTACGAGGTTCTCCACCCTGCCTACCGATAGATGAAGATTACATTCCTAGAAGGAATATGTTCCCCTCCCTAACTGAATACCTTGGGTTGGGTCCCTCTGAAATTTTCCGCTGTTTTTTGTTATGTTTCCTTGGTAACCCCCTCGCCCCCCGCCCTAGTTTGTGATTTTTCCCTTTAAATACCCCTTACTCCTTGTAGTCTGGTTCAACCCCGGTACCGGCCTATCCCAAATAAACCTCGTGCGCTTGCAGCAAGATCGCTCTCTCCTGAGTTATTGGGTGGTCGTGTCATCCCGGGACTTGAGTGAGGCTCTCCCAAGCTCTGGGGGTCTTTCAGTAGACGTCAACCTTAATTAGCAGAGTTTCCCCAAACCTTTGTTTGGAGCTGCAGTGTCTCAAGCCAAGTCCCATGAGCAGATGGTAAAATCCCCAGCTTCAGAAGTAACCTGGAAAAGGCTTTGCAATTGGTGGCCTGGATGCTAGGGGAAAAGACAGAGCAAGCTCTCTCCTCATGTCCTTTTCCTCTGGGGTTTCCTGAGAAGTGAAAGAACTCAGAACTTGAGCATAGCTCCTGGCACCCAAACTCAAGCCCACTCCACCTGCTTTCAGTGCCCTGGCCTCCAGGACTTCCTTGTCAAGGTTGCATTTGGTAATGCAACCATAGCATCTAGCGTGTGAGCTGCAGCAGAAGGACTTAAGTCATGGTAGCTTACACCACCACCATCACCATCTATATCACTACCATGACCATCACTACTATCACCATCATAACCATCATCAGGACCATCATCAGTATTACCATAACAACGACCACCATCACCACTACCACCACCACCTTCATCATCCTGTTGTGCCCCGACCTGCAGGGTGTTCATCAGGGACCTAGGACAGGGGAGAGAGACTGAGGGGAGAGAAGAGACACAAAGAACGAGAGCAAGACAGTTGTCTGATCAAGCTCTGAAAATTTTACTTCAGGGATGGCAATATACGCATAAACAAGAGGAGGGGGAGGAGCCCCGGGGGCTTTCCAAAGGGCAGGTGGCAATCTTCAGTCTCTGGAACCAGCAGTCACAGTGTCCTCCACACCCAAGTTAGACTACACAAGATCTCTCAGGGCTATATGTGTAAGCTAGTAATTTTCTACAAGGCCATGGTTAAGGCTATGGCTCCTGGCAGTGTTGGTTTGAATGAGAATTGTCCTGTAGGCTCTTATGTTTGAATGTTTGTCCCCAGCTGGTGGTCTGTTTAGGATTAGGAGGTTTGGTCTTATTGGAGGAAATGTGTCGCTGGGGACAAGCTTTGAGGTTTCAAAATCCCACACCAGCATCCCCTCTCCCTTCCTCTCCCTCTCTCCCTTTCTTCTCCTCAACCCCTCTCTCTACCTTGTGCTTGTGTATCAATGTGAGCTCTCGACAACTGCCTCTCTGCCTGCCTGCTTACCTGCCTGCCTGCCTGCTTACCTGCCTGCCTGCTTACCTGCCTGCTTACCTGCCTGCCTGCTTACCTGCCTGCCTGCCTGCTTCCTTACCTGCCTGCCTGCCTGCCTGCCTGCTTACCTGCCTGCCTGCCTGCTGCCATGCTCCCCATCATGATGGCCATGCTTTATTTTATATGTCGCCTCAGTCACAGTGTTTTGTCACACAACGGAAAAGAGCTTAAGACAACCATCATCATCACCACTGCTTCATTTCTGTTAACTGCCTATTCCTGGGTGATGGAAATTCCCCAGGTAGGTGCCTCACTCAGAAGTTAACGACGATAAAACAACCTCACTTATCTAACTGCTTCGCCTGAGCGTTACTTGATTGATGAGGTGGGTTATTTTGGGGAGGGAAAAAAAATCTACCAAGTTCTTAGGAGCATTATCACTGAAAGGTTTCTATGACAACACACACCTAGATGTGCCAGGGGAAGGGCAACCACTCCGGGAGGAGTTAGGAGAATCACAGGATGGGAATCCTCCCACTCCTCTGTTTCTGGCTGTGCTCACCCAGCCCCAGCTGTTCCACCTCTGGGTAAGACGCTTCATTCAGAACTCTCTAAAACCTTGACACAGCCCTATGGAATAGTGCTATGATTCTGACCCACATCCTACAGATGAAAAAACTGAGGCTCGGAGAGGTTAAAGCTTCGTCAAGATGAGTCAGCTTATCGTGTACTGGTGAGCTGGAGCAGGTTTCTCAGGATCGTGCTATGGGGCTCCCTGTGCACTGACCTATGTTCACCATCTTCACCCGTGGAAAGTGGAGAGGCTCCCTTCCCCCAGCATCATAGTAGTGACATCCAGAGTGTCCCCAGGGCCGAAGCACTGTGCTGCTCAAAATTCATCCCGGGACTGGCAGGATCGCTTAGTGGACAAAGTTGTTTGCTGCCAAGACTGATGACTTACCTGAGTTCAGATCCCCCCAACACCTGTACAAAAACCCCACCATGATGTTACATGCCTATATCCAGTGCTTAGGGAATGGAGACAGAACCCATGGGTCTGAGGGCCAACCAGAATGGCCAGATCAGTAAGCTCCAAGTTCAGTGAAAAGTCTTGTGTCTTAGTTATTTTTCCATTGCTGTGAAGAGACACCATGACCAAGGCTACTTATAAATGAAAACTTGCTTACTGTTTTAGAGGATTCGTCCATGACCATCACAGGAGGAATTAGCAGCAAGGAGCCACACATGGTGCTGGAAAGGGAGCTGAGAGCTTCATCCTGAACTGCAGGTAGCAAGCAGAGAGAGAGAGAGAGAGAGAGAGAGGAGATGGAGAAGAGGGGGAGTGGAGGGGAAAGAGGGAGGGGAGGGAGAAAGAGAGAGAGAGGGAAGGAGAGAGAAGGGAGATGGAGAAGGGGGGGAGTGGAGGGGGAAAGAGGGAGGGGAGGGAGAAAGAGAGACTGCTTTAAAAATTAAGGTAAAGAGTGATTAAGAAAGACATCTGCTACACAGAGAAACCCTGTCTCGAAAAAAAAAAATGACATCTGACATCAGTCTTTGAGCTACACACATGCATATCCTCACACACATGCATATCCTCACACACATATATCTTCACACACACACACACACATATAATCTCTCACATACATATATCCTCACCACATATGTGAAAGTAATTTTAAAAGTGGAAGTTTTTCTTTATCCTGGCTAGCTCCCAAATAAATGAGACAGAGACTAGAGATTTATTTGATAAGCTTTACAGCATTAATATCTCAGCAGTTATTAATCTATTCTAATCCTCTGAGCTAATCTGGCTACCTCCCAACCAATATCCCCGAGATACATACATTTTCATATTAGTCTGGCTCTCTCTGCTCCAGGTGTTACCCCATGGTGTCTTCAGGCCCTCTCCACAAAGGGGAATCTTCGTCTCTCTATTTCTCTCCTCTCCTTTATGGCAGAAGTCCAGCCCTATTCTCTCATGTAATCAACTATTGGCTGATCAGTTTTATTAACAAATAAGAGAATAAATAGAGAGCTATGTTTACACAAACTTGAGATAAGAGATACTTAAAATAATAATTACAATGCTATGTCTGGATTGCAGCAACATCCAGGGAGCAGAGAAAGCATTTGAATAATACAAGGATAATCTTTATACAGTTCACAAAAACATTATGCCTGCACACATATATTCTCACATACAACCATAACCTCACACACACATGCACACACAGGAACATGTATATACACCACACACATATCCATACTGCAGTGGTATGGAAGAGTCTGACCCCCCCATAGGCCCAGATATACGAACACCTAGTCCCCAGTTGGGACACTGTTTGGGAGGTTTAGGAGGTGTGACTTCCATGGAGGAATTATGTCACTGGGGCTTTAAGAATCAAAGGCCCCTCTTACTTCCAGTCTGTCCTCTCTGCCTCTTGCTCGCAGTTGAGGATGTACCCTCTTAGCCTCCTGCTCCAGCTCCCATGCCAGCCACTGCTTCCTCAGCATGATGGACTAGTAGCCCTCTGAAATCCTAAGTTGAAATAAACTATCTCTTCTAAAGGTTGCCTTAGGCATGGCATTTTGTTGCAGCAGTAGAAAGTAACACTAACACACACACACACACACCAAAACAAACTGAACCCAAGAGAGAAAGCAAGCCCTTGACTCCCAGCATTCCTTATGTCTTGGCACGGCCGCCTCTCCTCTGTCCCTGAGACACAGGCAGCCTGAGGACTCCTTTTGTCCATGGAACCCACTCCGTCTGAAGGATCAGGGGAAGTGCTGCCGAGTAGTCCGCCACGGAGTAGCTGGCCAGGGAGTAGCTCTTGATTAATGGCCCACAGCTGACATCCCCCACTCCGTCCCCCTCGGTGGGCTGACTCTGGTGGTTGTTCTGCACTGGCCCCAGCATCCTCAGGGAATGGAATCCCAGTTCCCCTCCACAATCATTAGCTAGGGAATCAAAGAAAGCCTCAAGTGCTTGTCTCAAGATCATCTGATTTGTGAGGAACACAAATTATAATTCTGATGACCATAGTAAGACTTACAATATTATAGGCTTACCTCATTCAGAGCTTCCTTCCTGTCAGCCACTCCATTCCACACTACAAATTCTAAGGTGTTTCTTCTACATAACACTCACAACATTACACACTCATGCATTAAAACCATCATCCCCACTTTGTAGATGAAAACTTACTGATGTTCAGAGATTTTAGGTGACCCCTGTAAGCTCACACAAGTATTTTTATATCCACCAGTGCGTATATTTTTATTTTATGTGCATTGGTGTTTTGCCTGTATGTCTGTGTGAGGGTGTAAGATTCCCTAGAATTGGAGTTGCAAACAGCTTTGACCTGCCATGTGGTTTCTGGGAATTGAACCCAGGTCCTCTGGAAGAACAGCCACTACTCTTAACCATTGAGCCATCTCTCCAGCCCCCTTATACAAGTATTTTTTACAACATTTATTTTTAATTTTATATACTTGTCAATGTATGGGCATGTCTCATATGTGCATATGAGTTTGCATAACTGCAGGGACCAGAAGAGGACACTGGATCCTTTGTAGCTAGAGTTAAAGACAATTATGAACTGCCAGACACGGGATCCTCTGCAGCTAGAGTTAAAAGCAATTATGAACTGCCAGACATGGTTACTGAAAACTGAACTCCAGTCCTCTCCAAGGGCTTGACCACTGAGCCATCGCACTGGCTCCTATGGAGGTCTTAATAGTTGCAGTTAGAATTATGAGTTCAGATGTATATAACTACACAGTTCAAGGGCATGTCCTTTGTGTCACACTCTTTCCTGGGGTGGCATGTCCTTTGTGTCACACTCTTTCCTGGGGTGGCATGCATGTCCTTTGTGTCACACTCTTTCCTGGGATGGGCGGTTGTTTGTGTCAGTTTGTCTTTCCTTGACAGTTAAGAGGAAAAATGGAGAAGAGGAGAAGAAAGGATATTTGGATTTTCTGAGCCAGTGCAATAAAAGCTCCAACTTGGTTTGAATTTTAGCTACTGTGAAATTTCAGCAAGTGAGGTTCTGGACAGCTCCTTAGGGCAGTGGCTCCCCAGGGAGGAGAGAAAGGAGACTGCAGGCCATTTAGGAAGCAGAAATAGACCATTCCGTATAGGACAAATGGCATCAGCAAGGCCCTCCAAGAACTCACAGGACACATCAAGTTGGCAGTTCTCTCCAGCAGGGAAGATGGCAGTACCTCTCTTCTGAGTCTTGGTTCTGCCACGCTAATGATTGACTGGAGGTCTTCAAGGGTCCCCAGCCTTCCAGCAGTGAAAGTGGGAATGGAAATCATATCCCATCCGACCCCAAGGGGATCGGATCCCTGGGGATGTAAAGATGGTGCAGACCTACAATGGGGTTTAAAGAACAACTCCCTCCTCCCAACCCCCCCTCCCCCAGCAGGGCAGTGAAACAGGCTTAACTTTTCAAGCAAACTGCTATTGGTGGAGTTCTGGAGAACAGCCTCTCTCACACCACAAACCCTGGAGCATGGAGATTGAAAAACTGGGCAATCTGACTGACTTCCCACTCTGACATAAGGAAAAACAGTTCACACAGATAGCAATCTCTGGGCCTATCAAAGCCGGGCCCTCCCCAACTCCTTGTTCTCAACTACAAAAACCTATTTTCAGACCTTGTGTGGTGTATTTTTCTGTACCCCCATATTCCAAACCACAGAGTTTGGGGATACCAACTTCTCACACCTATGAAAGTTTGCTGTAAATGTTTTAAAAGTAAACCAAGTATTTTATTTTCCTCCACTGACTTATTACGTACAAGGTTACCTTGTAATAAACCCATCTTAAGTTGAAAATGTCAATAAGTCCAAAATAACACACCTCAATCCTACCCAGCATGAGAACTAAACCTGGCCTGCCTTAAATATGCTCAGACTTACATCAGACCACAGTTGGGTAGTCATCTAACACAAAGCTTGTTTCATAATCAACAGCTGCCTATCTCATATCATCTGTTCAATATTGCACTGAATGTGACAAATGTGGCTGTCTTGGGCACACACAGCTGAGAGTGAACCTGACCTGTAGAATGTCAAAAACACTAAAGTTATTGGCTGTGATTCAAGGGTGCCACAGCTACAAGGCCACCAACTTCTGTCTGGGAGCTGCTCAGCATCATGAGACCATTACACCATGCTAACTTGAAAAATATAACAAAATTCAAAAACCGAGAATGAAAAACTGTAAACCAAATTGTAGCAAGTTGTAGACTGACTGCATTAGTGGGATTTTGTGTGGGTGTGGGGAAGATATCCCCGGGGAACAAGACAAAAGGACCTAGGATGTGTTCGGCATCTTCCATGTTCTTGAAATTCTGTACACATTAATGAGTGTATCTCTCACCATCTTACTGACATCTCAAGGCAGACATGGCTGCTGAGTGCATTGTCTACCCAAAAGAAGCAGTAGGTGTGGCTCAAAAGAAGCAGTGTGTTTTGTGCTGGCCTGGGGTCAGCACAGTTCCTCCCCTTTCTGCTCTCTCCTCCCCTCTTTCTTTTCAAGACAGAACCCCTCAATAGCCCAGGCTGACCTTGGACTGATAGATATCCTCCTGCTCCAGCCTCCCAAGTTCTGGCACTATAGGCAGTGTGTACCACCACACTCAAGTTATAGGAGGTTTAGGTAGGAGTCTGGGAGTGGAGAGGGAAGAGAAATTGAGCAAGGTGTCATGTAGCTCAGGTTGGTCTCAATCTTGATGGTGACCCTTGTACTTCCTAAACCCATGTCCTGAGTGTTTGGATTGCAGGCATGCACTTGGTCCACAAAGTGCTGAGAATCAAACCCAGGACTTCACACAAGCTAAGCAAGGACTATGCCATCTGAATCTCCCCCAGCCCCCTGCCATGGTGTCTCTCTCATGCTTGGAACTCTGAAGTCCCAGGCATCACAGTGACTGCAGAAGAAAGTTATGCCAGGTCGGTGCCATGTCAGATGCCCAGCAGTTTCATAGATGCTGTTGGGTCTCACTGGTGAGGAAAGGGAAAGGTCTCCTAGCACCCCAACACAGAGGCCAGATGCCTGGGAATAAAGGGGAAACCCATGCAAGGCTCTCTCTTCAGAGTTCTCCCCCAGCTAAAGTGTCACACTGCTCCAGATTGCCCTAAGCAGCATGACTGAAGCCCTGCCCAGCCCTGAGTAAGCCCTCTTCTCATTTCTTCCTCCTGAGCACTTTTCTTTAAAAAAAGAAATTGGACTTAGTTTTTTTTCTCCAAGACAGAGTCTTATTCTGTAGCCCAGGCTGGCCTAGAACTTACTACATAGCTCAAAATTGAGGCAATCCTCCTGCCTCCTGAGTGGTGGGATTACAAGACCCTACCACCATACCCGGCTGTCCTTCTGAGTACTTAGAAATTACTTCCCTTAGTTACAGAATTCTAACTTTATGCATACTGTATCCCAACTCCTGATGGCTTCTGGAGCAAGGCCTCAAATCCCCAGGTGAGCACCTAACACAGAATAGTTACTAAATGCACTAAGTATTGGGTGGATTAACAGGTGGAAGATCATTGAGGTGTTGGAGAGTCTGGTGGATCTCAGAGGGCTCATAGTTTCCAGCACCATATCAGGTGGCTTACAACTGCCTGTGATTCCAGCTTCAGGGACTCAGACACCCTCTTCTTGCCTCTGAGAGTGCACATACATGGCACCCACAGAGAGACATATACATATGCAAATGAATAAAGATAATTATAATAAGTGAATGCTGCAGTTTGAATGAAAATGGCCCTATAGTCTCATATGCTTGAATACTTGGTCCCCAGTTGGTGGAACTGTTTGGAAAGGATTAGGAGGTGTGGTCTTGTGAGATGAGGTGTGTGGATGGGCTTTGAGGTTTTAAAATCCATGCCATTTCTAGTTAGCTCTCTCTCTCTCTGCCTTATGATTCTGTCTTAAGATGTAAGCTCTCAGCTACTCCAGTGCCATGCCTGCTTGTCTACTGACATGCTCCTGGCCATAATTGTCATGGACTCTAATCCCCTGAAATAGGAAGCTCTTTTCTATAAATTCTCTTCTATAAATTACCTTGGTCATAGGGTCTTATTGCAGCAATCGAAAAGTAACTAAAACAGTGAGTTAATTAATGAATTCTAGTCATCTTTCCCAATCCAGGAGACAATGTAGTAGAACTATGCAAACAAAAGATACACAGTGTGAAGCCAGACAGGGTGGCCCACCCTTGTGATCCCAACATTCAGGAGGCAGAAGCAGAAGAACTGTGACAAGCTCAAGGCCATCCTGGGCTACATTGTAGCCTCTAGACTAGCTGGGACTACATAAAGAGACCCTGTCACAAAAAAGTTACAGTGTGTCTGTGCTCATTAGTGGCCAGGAGATAGCTCTCTTTTGTATCAGTGACCCTACTGCATTGGATACTTTTTATTGCCACAAGCAACAATATTAACCATTTTAATCATTTTTAAGTATACAATGGAGCTCTGTAAGCATAATTGCAATGTTGTACACTGAGCCATAACCATTTATTTCTCAACACACACACACAGACACATACCCTAGAAAACAGAGAAAGAAGAAAGAAGGGAGGAGGAGGGAGGAAGAGAGAGAGAGGGAGAGAGAGAGAGAGAGAGAGAGAGAGAGAGAGAGAGAGAGAGAGAGAGAGAGAGGAGAGTGCAGTGTTGTGGAGGGCACACCTGTAGACAAAGTTACTACAAGCAGAGGCAGGATTTTGAGTTCCATACCAACCTGGGCTACATACTACAACTGTTTAAAAGAGGGAGAAGGGAAGGGTAGAAGGCTTAGATAGCTTAGTAGTTAAAAGCACTAGCTACACTTCTAGAGGACCTGGGTTCAATTCCCAGAACCCACATGGTGGCTCATAACCTAACACCAGGGAATTCAACACCCTCTTCTACTTTTATGGGCACCAAGCACACACATGGCACACAGACGTACTTGCAGGCAAACCCAACCACACACATTTTTGATTTTGTTTTTTAATTGGTCTGAGGGCATAGCTTAGTAGAGGGCTACATTAAGTGCATGAAGCCCTGTGTTCCATACCGAGTACTATGTTAAACCAATAGGGTAGTGCATGCTTGTACCTCCAGCACTTGGTAGAGGCGTGAGAATCAGAAGTCTGTTTTTATTTTGTCGTTGTTTTGTTTGTCAACTTGACAAAAGCTTGAGTTTGCTGGGAAGAGGACCAGCTAGGACTAGAGAAAATCCCTCCATCCCAGACTGGCCCAGACACAAGTATATGGGGGCATTCTCTTGATTAAGGAGGGCTGTGAGAGGGCCCTGCAGGGAGGGCGATCTCTGGACACTCCGAGGTCCTGAAGTGTTGTAAGAAAGCAGCCTGAGCAAGCCATGGGCAACAAGTCTCCACGGCCTGTGCTCCAGGTCCTGCCTCCAGGCTGCAGCTTGACAACTCCCTTCATGGTGGACTAGTCTGTAAGCTGGAATAAACCCTTTCTGCCCCAGGTTGCTTTTGGCCATGGTGTTTATCACAGCAATAGAAATCTAACTCAGACACAGTCAAAGGCTTAGTGCTAGAGAGCGTCTGTCTGGCGCTCAGTGTAATGCTGTCAGTTTGATTCAGTACTGATGGAGAAAAAAAGAGAGAGAAGAGGAGGAGAAACCATTGCAAGTTCAAATTTTAGTCATGAAGATTTGGCCCTACCTTTTTGTGTGTTTGCTTCCCTAACGAGTTTATAGTTTTAGATCTTAAATCAGCTCGCCTCTGCTTTCCCAGCCCTGAAATTACAAGCATGCACTGCACCTCTGGACTTCTTTTGGTGGTGGTGTTTTTGTTTTTGGAGTCATGACCTGACTATGGTAGCCCCAGCTGGCCTGAACTCACTGTGTAAGACTGGGCTAGCTTCATATACATAGAGATCTGCCTGCCTCTGCTCCCCAACTATGGGCATTAAAGGTATGTACCGTCAACCCTGGCCTATACCTGGATCTTTTTAACCTGGGTTTTAGGGATTGAATTCAGGCCATTATGTGTTTTGTTGGTTTGTTTGTTTGTTTGTTTTCGAGACAGGGGTTTCTCCGTGTAGCCCTGGCTGTCTTGGAATTCACTCTGTAGACCAAGCTGGCCTTGAACTCAGAAATCGCCTGCCTCTGCCTCCCAAGTGCTGGGATTAAAGGCGGATGCCACCACCACCCGGCTGCCCTTATGTTTTTGAGGCAGGCACATTACTGACTGAGCCTTCTCCCTGACTCCCTAGCTTTTGGGGTGTGTGCTGTCCAAAGCACAGGCATGGAAAACAGATGTCTTGTAACTGGCCGCCAGACAAGTCTCTGGGCCTCAGTTTCTTCTTCTTTTGGGGAGAGGGGCCGTTTTTTTTCTCTGATCAGAACCCAGGCTCCCTTTAAGCTTCACACCCTCTTCACCTGCATCTCTGCAGTGGTGCCCCACCCCTACCCTCTCACCCCTACTTCTCATCCCTTACCCCCACCCCCACAGCTAAAGCTGCCCTTTAGGACAGATGCTGAACATAACAGAATTCTCCGGAAGGACTCAGTGTTCTCTCTGCACTCCCAGGACAACCACTGTCCCAGCGGGCGGAAACCTGCAGGACTGTGGAAGTAAATGTACGAATGAAGGGCTGCCTCTAGAGGCTGACAGTTTTCTTCACAGGTGGCAGAGTGAAGCTATTTGAGAATCAGCTTGCTAAGCACCTGGTCCCAAACACCTCCTTCCTACTCCTGCTTAGCCAGAGAGAAAGCAGAAAGCAGCAGCTTCGCTCTCAAGGGGGCCCTGAGGTAGAGCCCCACAGTGCTGGTCCAGACCTGGCTGAGTGAAGAAGGCAGAACAGATTGAGATGAGCCGTGGGGCCCCTTCTTCTAAGGGACTTAGCTCAGGATGAAGCAAACTTTTCGGACCAAGAGCGCATTGCTCGGCTCTGTCCTAACAGTGCCACCGGCCACTCTGGCATGAATCGGGGTGGCCATATCTCAGGAAAACTTTACTCTTGCTCACTGAAGATTCTATTTCTGAATGATCTCACAAGGTTTTGTTTGTTTGTTTGTTTGTTTCAGATTTTTCTCCAGCCATTTAAAATATAAAGCCTAGATTTAGTTCAATTTCATTAATAAAAAAAAAAAATAGACAAGTCCTGGGCCTTTAATCCCAGCACTAAGCAGTTTGAGAGGCAAGAGGAATCAGGAGCTCAGGACCAACTTGGACAACATATGAGACCCTGTCGAAAATAACTATCTCAGCCAGGCATAGTGGTGCACACCTTTAATCCCAGCACTCAGGAGGCAGAGTCTGGCAGATCTCTGTGAGTTCGAGTCCAGTCTGTTCTACAAAGTGAGTCCAGGACAGCCAGGACTGTTACACAAAGAAACCTTGTCTTAAAAACCACACACACACACACACACACACACACACACACACACACACACACGCACGCGCGCGCGCACACACACACACACATACAAAAAGTATCTCTTGATGCATTTGGCCCATGAGCTAGTTTGCCAACCTATGCTTAGATATTTGCTTTGGTGTTTTTGATTTTTAATTTTAACTATTTTTTTCTTAGCAGAGGAAGGTGTGTGTGTGTGTGTGTGTGTGTGTGTGTGTGTGTGTAACTTTACAGTACATGTTCACAATCTCAGCACTCAAGAAGTTGAATCAGCAAGACTTAGCCAGATGTGGTGGCACATGCTTTTAATCCTAAGACTTCAGAGGCAGATGCAAGCAGATCTCTGTGCTCAAGACCAACTTGGTCTACAGAGTGAATTCCAGGACAGTCAGAGCTAAAGAGAGAGACCGTGCTTCAAAATAACAACAAAAAGATTGCCAGAAGTTTGAGGCCATGTTGGGTTATATGGCTAACAATAATTAATAGCAACTTTAAAAACAAAATAAAATTAGAATAATTCATAATTTCTATATGCAGAGGTATCTATTTCTACTAATGATATTGTTTATCCATCCTGCCTCTCTACCTAGCTTCTTGTATCATTTCTGTATAGTATGACAGCTACTCATTTTGTGTTTGTTTGTTTGTTTTTAGTGGGCAACAGGGATGATGCTTCAGATAGAGTCTCAAAATCCCACATGGTAGGACCTAGAATTTGGTAAGTAGCTCAGGCTGGCCTCAGACTCCTGCCTCAGGCTCCTGAGAGCTGGGATTGTAAGTATTAATTTACTCATTTTACTCAGTGAACATCTCGTGTATTTCAGGCAGGCCTCAAACTCGATTTTAGTCAAGGATGACCTTGAACTTCTGATCTTTCTGCTTCTACCTCATGAATATTGAAATTATAGGCATGTACTATAAGATTTTATTTATTTATTTATTTATTTATTTAGAGACAAGGTCCCATTATGTAGCCTTGGTTGTCCTGGAACTCACTATTCAGACCATTCTGGTCTCCAACTCTGCCTCTACCTCCCCAGTGCTAGGATTAAAAGTGTGTGCTGCCACACCTGTAAGTTTTTTTTAAGGTGGAAATATCCAATTTCTCTCAAGAACAGCTGAAATGAATCTGAGCCAGCTGTACATGAAACTGTGTAGTTCCTCGAAAGCCCACAGATAGCGATGAGACCAGAGCCATCTTGGGGGCTGAAAAAAACCAGATGTTCCCACCCTCTGGCTTTTTTTTTTTTTTTTTTTTTTTTTTTTTTTTTTTTTTAGGTTTTTCAAGACAGAGTTTCTCTGTGTAGCCCTGGCTGTCCTGGAGCTCACTCCGTAGACCAGGCATCAAACTCAGAAATCCCCCTGCCTCTGCCTCCCAAGGGCTGGGGTTAAAGGCGCGCGCCCAGTTTAACTTGCTTTTCCTTGCGCAGTATCCGTTGTCCATTTGCTCTCTTTGGACAAGCAATAAATGGATTGATTATCAGCAGGCTTAAGTTTTAAGGAGAAATTGCCAGACTTACAACACAGCCTCCAGAAAATTCCTTGGGTCAGATGACAGGGTTAACATGGATAACTGGTAGGACCTTCTGGGTTCCCAAGGGACAGAGGATCTGGACTTTCACCTGCTCCCTTCAATTAGTCTAGTCATTGTCTCTTTGGGGTTCAGTTAGGGATCGCAGTAGATTGCTGACTTGGAGGTATTTTATTTGTTTGTTTATTTCAGGCCTATCTTGGTTCCTTCATTTCTAGGTTTACAATCCATAATAACTAGATATGAGACTGCTTGGATTCCTGGACTCAAAAGGGACCTCTAGGCTCTATAAGAGTTGACCAGACCATGACACAGCTGCCTGGAAAAGCTTAGAGATGGTTAAATGTTTGTGTCTTTGGTTTTATCAATGCATGATTACACCTTCTGTCCAAATAACTTTGGAAAGTTGTAAGACCATTAGAAATGAGCGAGCAACTGAGCAGCACAGACTTCATCCCATCAAACCAAAACAAATCTTCCTTCTCTTTAAAACAATAAGATAAAATAATAACACAAAAATTAAAAAGGAGCCGGGCATGGTGGTGGCTTTAATCTCAGCACTCTGGAGGCAGAGGCAACCAGATCTCTGTGACCTGGAAGCTGGAGTTTCATCCCCAGCACCCTATTCTGTCAGTTCACAACCACCTGTAACTACAGCTCCAGGCAATCCCAGGATTCCAATAGCCTCTTCGGGCATCCATACACATATACATAGACAGACAGACACATGATTAAAATAAATCTTTATTTTTAATGAAAATAAAGATGTGGGATTTGATCACTCACATATTCGTTTTAACTGGTTTTCAGTGCATCTTCAATTTTTCTGAACACATCTCTATTACATCTAAGATCATGTTTCTACTAAAAAAAAAAGATACAACCAATTCTGCCTTCCTTTACCATTAACGAAAGGGAGGAAGGGTTGGGAAAGAGACCTGCCCCAGGTCCTGGTCTGACTCCCCAATTTAGCACTCTTACTGCCCTGCTGTGTACCACTGATGGACAAGGTGGCATGGAGGGCCGCCGACAGGTGCTTTAGCTCTCTGTTTCAGGGCCCCAGATTATCAGGTTCCAGAGATCAGATCCGAAGCACAGAGGTCGGGGTGGGTTCAGTTCCATTCATCAGCAATTCCCAGGATCTTAAAACAGTGATGTGGGGTAGGGGGTACAATGAAAATTCGCCTTGGACTGTAAAGTCTCTCCCGCCTGTAAGAAGAGGACTCCTAGCCCCCATTTGATTTGCTGAAGATTCTCCGGCTGCCTCTTCCCCAGCCCCTTGCTCCGGCCCTCGCGGTCCTCCTCCGAGACCCCCGGGCGCATCCACCGAGGTCGGACTCTGCCCCCGCCCCGCCTTCCCCCTCCCCCCCGGGGGCGGTGGCCCATGGCGGGTGTTCTTATTGGCTGAGGCGCAAGCAAGGGCCAGAGGCAGTGGTGCTGATTGGCCAGGGCGGCTAGGCGAGCTGAGGAGGCTGGCGAGTCGCTGGGGGAAGCTGAGCAGACGCCAGGAGCTGCCGAGAGCATCAGAAGGTGATCGCGCAAGTCGGACCCGCGGATCGCAGCAGCCTGTAGATCGCAGCCCGGGCCTGGAGGTAAGTGCGTTGCGTCTGGACGCGCGTGGCCGGCCCTTCTGAAGGAAGCCCTGCACCCGGGAAACCAGAGACGGGCATCTTCCTCTAGAATCCGGGCCCTCCATCCAACCAGGACGCGGGCTCCTGCTCCGAAAGGAAAGGGTCTCCCACTTCCCAGGCCCCAGAAAGCAAAAGAGCTTCATGTAACCTTCAGAAATGGGCCGTCCGTCCTGCCCGCTGGCTGGCGGGGGAAATCCCTCTCATGTTTAGTCCTTGGAATAGAATGCCCCCCCAACCCCCAAAGTGGAGTCCTGCCTCCGCTAATATTCTAGACCCTCTCTCATCTCCTCGCTTCCTAAAATTTCCTAAAAATATAAGTTAGAGTCTCTTACTTCTCTCTCATTTTTGTCTCCTTGGAATGTTGAGGTCACAGCTCATAGAGAAGGGTCCTATCCCTCCCCGACTGTGAAAGTCCTGGAGAGTAAGACCCTCCCTTCAACAAGGACATCCCAGGCCAAATCACATGCATGCCCATTCCAGAAACTAGGTTCTGGATTCTGGGGACAGATGAGTTCTCTTCTATCTCTATGAAGACTCTTTCCCACCCACAGGAGAGTCCATAGCCCCCCCCCCAAACAAGGCTTTTAGGGGCCTCTCCCTCCCAGGCCTAGAGCTTCTTTTAGGAGCCTCCAAACTCTAAGAACACAGATGGCCTTGGCACTGCAGGACCAGCAGGCACCCCCTTCCACCTCCACCTCCAGCACAAATACAAAAGGCTGTATTCAGTGCTACCCTACAGACGCAGGTCTCTCTCTTCCTGGACAAAGGGCTATCAACATAGAGAAGAGCTGTTGGCCCACTTCCAAGGGTCCCCTGTTTGTTTCTTGGGTTTGCCCCCATCAACTCCTGTGGCTATCGCCTGACGGAATTCCCTGGGCATTAGGCCAAGAGAACGATGCTGCTGGGCTTGCCCACTGGTCTAGGGACACTGTTAGCTTAGCTGTGTGCCTCCCGCACACTAGCCTCAGGATGTCTGGTGGGGGCAGGTCAGGAGACAGGAAAGCACTGAATCTTGGCCTGTTCTCTGGATCTGGGATGTGGGATGGGGAGAGATGTGTTTCCTGGAGGCCAGAGGACAGCTCTGGGAGAGACAAATTACTCTGTCTGCAATCCTACGATGTAAAAGAGCATCTACATTAAGACTGAGCATTTAATTTGGTACTTGAACAAACCGAGGCACAAAGAGAGAAAGGGACTGGGTCAAGGTCACCCAGCCAGTCACTGACAAAACCACAGTGTAGCTCCTAAAGAGGACCTCCAGGGGCTCCCCAACACTAGCCAACACATGTCTTCACATGGACAGTGGGTATGTCTGGACACCATGTCCACTCATCACAGGACACAGCAACACTGAGAAAGTCAGCTCAGAAGGAGCAGAGCTTGAAGAACGTCTGTCGACACTCCACAGGCTCTGGTGGAATCCATTCCTGGGGGCTTAAGGGTTTCTGATGTACACCTACTGCCTTGCAAAGCTTGCCAAAATCCAGATCAACCCAGTCGAATGGATGTTATCAGTTACAATATGCTAGAGCCATGGCTACTGTGAGGACCTCAGCTGCATGCCTGGCTTTGCTCCAGGATGGGTGCCTGAGGAAGGTGTACCCCTTTCCTTTCTACCTCTGTTCATTCTCTCTGGCTCCCATTCTCTACAGCAATGGCTTGTCCCTGCTTAGATCCTGCCCCTTTTCCTGGCACATGGGTGATTTTCTGGGACCATTCAGTGGTCACCAAGCAGTCGTGACCAGATCCCCGTAGATGGGAGAGCCTGGGGTACCAACTCTCCTTGCTCCTTCCCATGTCCAGCCCTCAGCTGGAGTGGAGCTGTCATATGTCAAGGGAGAGCCAAGAGCTGAGTTCAAGGTGAAAATGTAGGGTCATGGCTTTTATGTGCTTCTTGGTGTGTGATCTTGGGAAGATTTCCTTCCCTTTCCTTCCCTTTTCTTTTTAAAGGCGGTCTCACATAGGACAGGCTAGCCTCACTGCATGCTGGAAGATGACCTTGAACTTCTGACCCTCTGCCTTCACCCCCTGAATGCTGGGATTGTGTGAGTTTACCACATCATCACAGCCAGCTTCCATGCAGGACTGAGGCCAGGGCAAAGGGCCCTAGCCTTTGGGAAAGTCCTTCTCTGTCTCTGCTAGTTATCCTCAGAGTGAAATAAGTTGATCCTCAACGTATATAGCACGGCCAATAAGTACAAATAATGCTCACAATTTCAACCACAAAATCAATTCAAGCCAGGCAATGGTAGCACGCACCTGTAATCCCAGGTAGATCTCTGTGAGTTGAGGCGAGCCTGGTCTACAGAACAAGTTCCAGGATAGCCAGAGCTACACCGAGAAACCCTGTCTGGAAACTGTCCCCTCTAAAAAGAGACAGCTGAAATGGGTAGTGAGTCAGCTATGCCTCTGTCAGCTATGCCTCTGGATGTGCCCAGGAACCTCTGTTGCAGACAGTCCACCAGGACAAAGGCAGCAGACAAACCCAGGCCATGTGAGAAATGTGAGGATTTCAAGAAAACAGAGCAGTGTATGCAATGGACCACAGACCGTAAACCCAGTTGGAACCTAGGGCCAGCCATCTATTGGCTACTTCTGCTTGGAGCAACGTGCACAGTCATTGACTTGTTTGAGCCTCCATTCCTTCTCTCTAGCCTGGAGGGTGGACATCAGTAGGGATGGGCATCCATATGGATGGATGTCAAGTAAAGGGTGGGAATCAGGTAAGAGGTGGGCATCAGGTAAGGATGGGCATCAGGTAAAGGATGGGCATCAGGTAAGGGTGGGCATCAGGTAAGGGTGGGCATCAGGTAAGGGTGGGAATCAGGTAAGG
>NW_022196894.1:4902022-4904650 GCF_008632895.1 Mastomys coucha
ATCAGGTAAGGGTGGGCATCAGGTAAGGGTGGGCGTCAGGTAAGGATGGGCATCAGGTAAGGGTGGGCATCAGGTAAGGGTGGGCATCAGGTAAGGGTGGGCATCAGGTAAAGGGTAGCTTGCATTGAGGTTTCTTATTCTTTGTGGGGTTTTTGTTTGTTTGTTTTTTTGAGACAGGGTTTCTCTGTGTAGCCCTGGCTGTCCTGGAACTCACTCTGTAGACCAGGCTGGCCTTGAACTTTGAAATCTGCCTGCCTCTGCCTCCCAGGTGCTGGGACTAAAGGCATGTGTGTGCCACCACTGCCTGGCGAGGTTCCTATTCCTAACCCCACTGGCACTTTGGGTTGGGTGATTCTCAGCTGTGAGTTTTATCATCTTCATTGCATTTTGCACACAATGCAGTAATACTACTTCAGCCAATAGAAAAGAAAATATCTCCCGTTAGGATAGGGAGATAGACTCGTGGGTATAGTGTCTGGCATGTGAACTTGAGTTTGGATCCCCAGGACCCACCTAAAAGCCAGGCTAGCTATCTGGGGAATGGCAACAGGTAGATCCTTAGTGGGCCAGGCTTGTCAAAAGGATGGGCTCCAGATACAGTGAGAGACCCTGTCACAAAGAATAAAGTGAGTAGCAGTAAGACACCTAATAATGGCCTCTGGACTCCACACCACACACACACACACACCACACACACCATACCATACCACACATACACACATACACACACACCACACACACACACACATACACATACTACACACACACACATACACCACACCATACCACACATACACACACATACACACACACCACACACACACACATACACATACTACACACACACACACACACACCACACCATACCACACATACACACACACCACACACACACACACTACACATACACACACACCATACATACCTCGCATACACCACAATACACACACACCACACATACATCACACACACCACACACATACCACAATACACACCATACATATATACACACGCACACACACACACATACACACCACACACACACACACACACCATACATACGCCACACACCACACATACACACACATATACACACATACTACACATATATAATACACACACATACCATATATACCACACATACACCACACACACATCACACACACCACACACATACCACAATACACACCATACATACATACACACCACACATACACCACACACACATGTACCACACACACATACATATACACTACACATATATACACACCATGACATACCACACATACACACACATACCACAATACACACCACTCATACACCACACACACACCATACACACGGACCATACATACACATATACATACCACACATACACACATACCACACATACACCACACACACACACACACACACACACACACACACACACACACACACACACATGATCTCCAGATTACTCGATGTCTGGTAGAGGATAAATTCTTCCCCCTCTCCTTCCTCATTAGGAACAGCTGGCCTAGTGTGACTTCAGACATGGTTGGCTTTGAGCTAAACCCCCCCTGTTGCACCAGCTCCTCCCTGTGATTTCTCGCTGACAGGAAGGTGGGGAGTGCTCTGTGGGTAAACCTCCAACATCCATGTCCCTTTAGTCTCTGTCCTTTCAGGAGAACTCTGCCATCTTCAGAGCACCATTTACAGGATTCCCATTTTACAGACCATGGAGATGAGAAGTCTGGTTAGAGAGCATCTCACCTTTCCCCACAGAGGAAATGAGAAGGCGCTTGGAATTGATTCCATCTATTTCTCTGCAGGGGAGGGGTTTGTTCACACCGCAGTGTGCATGCTGAGGTCAGAGGACTACTCTTTTAGAGTTGGTTCTTTCCTAATTGGTGAGTCCCCAGGATGGAACTCGGGTCTCGAGTCTTGGGAGACTTTACCTGCTTGCTGAGCCCTGAACGTAATTTTAGAGACCATCTTGTTTGAGAGCCTTCCTCAGAAGAACATGAGGATCTCACACAATTTACACTCCATGGAGATCCAGTGGCCAAGAATCTGCTCCAGCAATGTCTCCACCTATATGCAGATGATTAAGGAGCACCCACTTGTCACCCCAGTGTGGGAAGGGACAACATCCTGGAATGCTCCAGTGGAGGAAGGAAGTGACTTTAGAATAAGGTAGATTTAGGCCCCGAGCCTGGGAAGGTCTTGGAGACGTATAATTTAGTGACATACAGTCACTGGGACTGTATAGAGAGGATGGTCTTGTTTTAAAAACATAATATAAATACACAAGAAGATGGACAGTTAGAGGCCAGTGAGATGACTGACTAGGTGAAGAGACTCATCTCTCCGACAGCCTGAGTTCCATCCCTAGGGCCTACATGGCAAAGGAGAGAACTCCCAAAAGCTGCTCCTCCATCTTCCATGAGAATACCATGATGCACACACACAGATAAATGTATTTAAAATTTTTAAGAAGATGAATCACCTTCTTAGCACTTCAGACAGCTCATCAGCCTTATAGAAAGAAAAAAAGTGATAGTTAAAAAGATTAAAAGGGGGCTGGTGAGATGGCTCAGTGGGGAAGAGCACCAACTGCTCTTCGGAAGGTCATGAGTTCAAATC